>NW_017306719.1:535295-544213 GCF_000935625.1 Nanorana parkeri | reverse complement strand
GGGGGGGGGGGGGGGGCTGTGGGGGACACACGGACCAGCACCTTATACAAGCAATCCGCCAGCGCTATAGCCGGCGGATCGCTTGTATGTAAACAGGCATCGCTGCCTGCTTTTAAATTTAGGCAGTTTCCCGCTCATGCACGCCACAAGCGAGTGGGCATATCTGGCGGGACGTTTAAATTTGCCCGCTCAGATCTAGGAAGCTTCCGGCGCGAGGTGATTAATACACAGCTGTATACATCATCATGCAAAATAAAAATTTGCAACTGCCGTTTTATTTTACAGTAGGGGTGGGGAACCTCTGGCCCTCCAGCTGTGGTGAAACTACAAATACCATGATGCATCTGTCTCTGAAAGTCATGCCTGTGTCTTTGAGAATCTTGCAATGCCTCTTGGGATTTGTAGGTTCACCACCCGTTTTACAGGGTCTAGGCTTTCAGGAAAGCATTCTGTGGGGGGTTTAGGTAATTCTCAGGCCTAAAACTTAAATTTTAAATAGGTGTGCAAAGAAAAAAAAAAACACACACACAAAAACGTCTCTGGCAGCAAAATAGTTTGCAGCATATAAGGGCTTGTTCACACCGAAAGCGCTAGGGCTTGCTCTATTTTTTGCGTTTGCAGTGGAACGGAACGCTGGCAAAGTTTTGCCACGCGTCAGATCGCTCTCAGGGCGTGGAAGCGGTGCCACTGAATTCAATGCACCGCCACGCCCCCTCTCGCACCAAAACGCGGGGGGAAGTTTCTCAGAGATCGCAGTGCGTTCCAGCAGCTACCGCTTTGGAACGCACACGCTTTCGGTGTGAACAAGGCCTCAAGGAGCACATTGCTCCTGAGGTGAAGTTTGCAGCAGATAAAGAAGCAGATTGCTCTTGAGGTGAAGTTTGCAGCAGATAAAGGAGCAGATTGCTCTTGAGGTGAAGTTTGCAGCAGATAAAGAAGCACATTGCTCCTGAGTTGAAGTGTTGAATGAAGTCTACCAGTACGTGTCCCATGTCTGTTAGCTGTGAGGTAATAAGGAAGCCATTAGCCTGGCGGGTTACACAAGCTCCTGTTAGGACAGCTCGGTCGGTTCCTGTGAGTGCTCGGTGTGCTTCCTGTGGTAGGAGTGACTGTGAAATTAGCAGCAGATGTCAGGCTGGACTCTGGAGTGACACACCTGGCCTGTGTTCCTCCTCCCTCCTCCGTGCTGTGATAAGCCCTCCTCCCGCCATCCGTCTCCCTCACACCGGGAAGCTTCCCTCCTCCTCCCCCTCCTTCTTCTCTTCTCTTCTCTTCTCCTCTCCTCTCCTCACTACACCAGGCCGGGAAGATGTTGCGAGGCCGCCGCTCTGCTCTTCTGCTCTGGGTGCTGCTGGTTGGTGTGTCCGGGGAGCCGGCAGAGGAGGAAGACCCGCACAGCAAGCACCTCTATTCGGCTGAAATGTTCAGCCATGCCGTCAAGGAGGCCCCGCACTTTATAATGTTCTTCGCTCCATGGTAAGGACGGCTGGGGGAGGGGAGGCCTGGCAATGTATGGAACTACTACAGAACACTGATAGACAGGGAACCGTCCTCAATATGGACTGATGAGGGAAGAAGAGCGCATAGTAGTCCTGTGTAGTCTGTCATTGCTGTCAGCACTCAGGGCCTATGTGTAATCTGCTGTTCATGTAGGAATGTGTACACTGCAATGTGTATGTACCAGAAAACGTGTGTGCACATTCATTCTACAGTGCCATTCAGTCTGTATCCAGGGCCATACATGTACAGGAAGATCCCTACTGTCACTGATTTTTCACAGGCCACATCTGCATGGAACTCTGCGGCAGCGTGAATAAGCCCTTAATGGTACCCAACGTATGTGTGTTACAGCACAATACATTGTAACACACTACCATGTGTTGTGGTGCATTGCTAACAGAAGTGCACACAACCATTTTGGTGCAGTAGTCAGACCATTCAATTGAATGGCTAACGCAATGGATACTAACATGGGTGTAAAATGTGCATGCGTTATCGCAGCACAACGAAGTGAACCTAGCTTGTGCCACTGCTTTCTGTTTGATAGCACCTTGTAAACATGAACCTAGATCGTGACCCTTCTTTGATCAGCTACGGCCTGCTTGGCTCCCCTTCATTACTGTTACCTAACTATTGACCATGACGTGTCTGATGTCCATGGC
Organism: Nanorana parkeri; assembly: GCF_000935625.1. Classification (NCBI taxonomy): domain Eukaryota; kingdom Metazoa; phylum Chordata; class Amphibia; order Anura; family Dicroglossidae; genus Nanorana; species Nanorana parkeri. The sequence continues at coordinate 542,051 of NW_017306719.1, read as the reverse complement.
TTCTCTGGGGGACAGAATGTTTGTTTATTTTGGGGTGGGTGGGGAAGGAAAGGGTTACCTGGAGATATCTCTATCGTGTGTGTGTGTGTCCTGCTGCATGATCTGACACCAGGCCTTCACATTGCAATCATAGGCCAGGCTCTTTCTTGGCCTTCTCTTAGAGTTAAGTGGGTGTGTGGGACTGCTGACGTGGCTTAGGATTCCTGGCATCAGCTTACGTGTTCTGAGGGGCTGTACTAGCCAGGCTGGGAATGTTCACACTCTTGGCAATAGACTGTTCAGAAGTTCCATCTCCACTGCTTCTGCCAGTTTGTCTTGTCAGTGTAGTGTAAGTTGGGGTGATCTGTATCTGACAAAAAGGCCCGTTCTTACATTCAGTATGGGGTATAGCAAGCTAGAAAGATTTCACACTATGTAGGAGTAGGCCTTTTGTTAGTTTCTTTTGTTTTACAGCCCACGATTTCTTAATGTGGCTACACACATATTGATCTGATCATTCAGTGCGATTGATACGATCATGCATGTAAACCACAAAGCCTCCATCCGATCAATTTAGTGAGTTTTTCAATCGATTCTGACACTGGGAAGTGGATCAGACATGGCAGAATTGTATGCATCAAGACAACAAGTCATGATACAGATTCATCATATCATTTTATAATTGTATTTTCCATCAATACCATTTGTGATGTATCATTTGCCATTAATGTTGAAACGCTTGTTTGTGATCCTTTTGTAGTGAGATCGATCACAAAGCATGTAACTTTTTAGCCATGCAAATCATGATTGTTTTCAATAGAATTGTTAACTTGCTAATTTTTTTTTTTTTTTGCAGCTCTTGTCATTTTAGAAATTGAGTTCTAGCAATGTTTCATGTCGGTGACTAGATCACCAGTGACAACCGTTCTTCATTCACCTCTGTGAGCTTGGCTACAGTGAATTGGTAGCGACTCTAGCCATGAAATCACCAACTATAAGGCCCCATTCACACCTATAGTTTAGGGATTCCAATCACTATGCCTTGATGGCGCATCCAGGGATAGTGGTCTGTTCCTGTGCCAATGGGTGACAGCTGCCGCTTGTAAATGGCAGATTTGGGGTTCCTGCCACAGGGATTCCTAAATGCACCTAAAATATAGATGTGACTGGAGTCTAAATCTGGGTTAATCACTTGCTAATCTAAAATAACCTTTTAAAAAGGAAGTAGTCTCCCTGGAGAAAAAAAGAGCCCACTGGAGCTCTTAGCCATAATGTTAGTATGCGCAGCATGTTTGCATGCATGCCACAGCGATCGCTTCCAGTGCTGTATTTCAGTCTTGGTCTTCTGCTGCTTTTGGCCGGGCCCGGATGATGCATGCACACGAACCACTTTGCCTCGCCAGGTATTTCTGCTGAGTCTGCGCATGCGCACTTTAGTGCACAGAAACAAATGTTTGCCAGGTAGATAGGAGAATCTATAACAGGAGACTTGCACAGTCCCTTCTGTCATAATAAACCTGTTTGTCAGCACTTCTCATACATAACACTTAAAGGAGAACCATGAGGTGAGTGATTTTTCGCTCATCCTCATAGTGAGAGCCGACCTGTGACAAAGAAGCTGTCACAGATTGGCTCTATCGATCAGGAAGTGAGCAGAAACATCCACCGATCCGCTCACTTCCCGATTTTTGTATCCCTGCAGTGAGCGGTGACTGACAGTCGCTGCTCCCCGCAGGGATTTCCCCATCCCCTCTCCGATCCTCCAGCGCTGACTGGAAGAAGGGACTGGGAGGGGTAAGCATAGCTGGCTGCCTCGAAATAGGGAGAGCCAACTGTCACTCACGCAGCTGGGTGGATCCAGACAGTATTGTCGGCATCCGTTCCGGCTGTGGCATTCTCAGTATATCGCAGGCAATAGCTCACTATATACTGAGCTTTGAGTCACGTGAGGAGGTTCGTATATGTCCTCCTGTGACCCTAAAGAGACTATGGGGAAAAACACTTACCCCGTAGTTCTCTTTTAATGCCTGCTTTAACAGCTGTGAATCATCTCAGTTTTATACACAGCTTCCATACCTGGGTTTTCTTCTCCTTGCGGCTTTTGGTTATTGATCTGGAAAGTGGGAAATCTAAAATGTTCTGCCTGTCATTTCTTGTACTCTGGGCTGGGAACGTCCAAGACAGATTCTAAGGCCTTGTTCACACCAAATGCAGAGCAGATCCGCTCAGGTTTCTGCACACACAGTGCAGTGGGTTTTGCCGCGTTTTTGATGCGTTCCGGGCCGTTCTTGGTTAAAAATTAGTTTTTTTATTTTTAGTTTAAAATGGGCTTTCAGTGCATTCAAGTGCGTTTGCGTGCGTTTTTGATGTGCTCTGGAACTGAACGCTGCGATGCAAACTGGAGCTAAAAATACCATTGGAATAGATTGGACGCAGTTTTGCTCCGGTCTGTAACTGCTCTGCACCTGCTCCACGCTTGGTGTGAACAAGGCCTAAGAATTTGGGTTTTCATGAGCCGCTCCACCTGCTGGTGCTCTTTTAAAGAGGGAGGGAGAAACTGCTTATCTTGGCTTCTTCTGATGACCTCTTTCCTATGACTGCTCTAGTTAGGCATGAAATCAAATGCATTATCAGACTGTGGTGAAGAGGAATGGCGATCATGTTTTTTTTAAACAAAACTAATAACTGTTTTTGTTATACGCCTTATAGTTAAACATCCTCCTTCAGAGCAGTACAACTGCTGTACATAGTGTGGTTTCCTTAAAGAGGAATGTCACCCTTATCTTAAAAATGACAAAGGCCCCTTTAGAAATGTTTAGTAATGGCATTCTACAATCAGTTACTTCTAGATAATTGCAGGCTCTCATTCTATGCATACCTTATTTTTCTTTTCCTCCCCATTCTTCTCAGTGGCCATTTTCACGAAGGGTGGAACTCTGGGTCTGCCTCCTGAAACGTGAAAGTGCTCATAATATGCTTAGGAAAATGCCTTTCCCCTGAGATCTCATGAGATTTTGCAGATGAGATTTTCCAGGAAGGCACTGGTGATATAACCTTCCCAGAATGCATCTAATGGGGCCAGGGCTATATCACCAGTGCCTCACTCAACCAGGAAGTTGAAAAACACGAATTGTAAGCAACAGCAAAAAAAGTTTGCTTTTGGTTGAAAGGGGGCCAAGGTCTGCTTTATTGGCTTGTTCACACCAGATGAAATGAACTGTGCTTAGCAGTGCACTCTTAACATGTAGACAATGCAATTTGCATTTTTACTTTTAGGGATGCATTGATTGTGCCAATACCAAGTATTTGGGTGAGTACTCGGAAGCTGGGCGGTGAGTCATTACACGCGGCCCAACTTCCTAATAGGCCGAGAAGCCAGCTCCATGCTCCCATCAGGAAAGGGGAGGGGGCGGCGACGGCTTCAATGTTTTGCCGCCCAGCTTTCTGATTGTTCGGGAAGCTGGCCTATCAGAAAGCCAGGGAAGCAAGCCATTACCTGCCCCCTGGCTTCCTGGTTGGTCAGAAAGCCTGCTCCATGCTTCCTCGTCACCTGGAGATGAGGTAGCATGGAGCCGGCTTCCCAGACAAATAGCTGGGAAACGGTCTCATTCCTCCCTCGTTACCAGGTGACGTGGAAGCATGGAGCTGGCTTTCTTGCCATGTAATGACTCGCCGCCCGGCTTCCTGATTGGTTGGGAAGCTGGCCAGTTGGGAAGCCAGGCAGCGAGACACGCCACCCAGCTTCCTTAATGGGACTTTTGGTATTGGCGATACTGAAAAAATGTTATTGGAGCATCCCTAGTTACTGTAAGTCTGTTTACACCACTATGTTGTGGAGATGTGCACTGTAAAGTATGATATGCAGTAGTTTTTTATTTTACCAGTGTGTTGCATTACAGTACACAACATTGCAACATGCTGAGGTAAATGGAAATTAATGAAATGGCTCTCTGTGGCACTTTAATAGTTCAAACAAAATGGTTATTTTTTTTTTTTAAGTGTGATGTGCTGAAACCAGTGCATGGCTTCCTTCACTGCACACACCAGTGGTCCCACAGTAATCCTAATGGAGCTCTGTGTTAAGAACACCCTGGAGAATGGCATTAATGACCTCTTCCTAAAAATGCTAAGTGGCTGTATTTTTTTTTTTTCTTCCAACTTTTGGTCATTATTGGGCTGCTCCAAACTTAGGGAACAGCCAATAATAACCTTAGTGACACTGATCCTGACAGGATTATATCTCACTAGGCTTCTGATTGGTCCTCAGACGATCAGAAGTTTGATACATTTCAGCAAAAGGAATCATTTGTTTCTTATTGCTGAAATGTACAGTTTCGTGAAGAATGTATCTTTACAAAGCCTGTAAGGCCTTGTTCACACCAAGCGCAGAGCAGTTACAGACCGGAGCAAAACTGCGTCCAATGTATTCCAATGGTATTTTTAGCTTCAGTTCCAGAGCAGGTAAAACTGCAGCAGGCCCTATTTTACCTGTTCTGGAACGCACTGAAAGCCCATTTTAAACTAAAAATACTAATTTTTTTTTTTAACCAAAAACGGCCCGGAACACATCAAAAACGCGGCACAACCCACTGCACTGCGTGTGCAGAAACTCATGCAGATCTTCTCTGCATTTGGTGTGAACAAGGCCTAAACGTTGGGACTTGTGATGTCTATGGAGCTGTCAAAAGTAAAATACTGGCCTCATGTCCAGCTTCTGCTATTTCAGCTCTTAAATGCCGGATCACCGGTATTTGTATTTTTTTTTCACCAGTCCAAGAAAGAAGCTAACTATTTAATGGATGCGTCAATATTGAGGCATCCATTAATGAACGCTAACCGCTGACTCAGTGGTTACCGGCATTTCAAAACCCTGAATAGCTGCTCACTGTGTATGGCCTTCCTAAGGTCAGGTTCATGTGCCAGAAGGTGCAGATACACCTGCTGATTATCGTACGATAATCGCTGGTGTTCCCGCGATCGTATGATCGGCAGGTGTATGGGCAGCGTGCGACCACATCCACTGTACGGTCGCACGACTTTCGTCTTCCTAGCACGCGGGAAAACCTGCCGAAAATCATACGATTTTCGGCGGGTTGGTAGCGTGCTCAGAAGATGAAAACCGCATGGGCCTGTGTGCGCAAGCGCACACTACCCGCTCAGCATTGCAATCATCGGCAAGCCCTCCCCTTGACTAAAGTCGTGCAATGGTTGTAAGGTGTATGGCCAGCTTTAGGCTTGCACATTCTGCGTTCGTTTTGGGGGTGCTCCTTTCATATGGCCCATGCGGTGAACACACCAGAAAGACTTCAGACATGCGCATTAATTTTCTGATGCAGAGTTTGGCATTTATTTGATTACTAGAAGTTATAAGTCTCAGCAGCTAATGCCGCTTTCCGATTCATTTATTTTCTTTAAGGTGTGGACATTGTCAACGTCTTCAGCAAACATGGAATGATTTGGGTGATAAATATAATAATATGGAAAAGACTCCAGTTTATGTTGCCAAGGTGGATTGTACTGTGGACAGCGCTATATGTTCTGATAATGGTGTTCGAGGATACCCAACGTAAGTCCTTATTTTTAGGTATAACTATGCATATGTTTGGTTTTTTTCCTTAACCTGTGCAAATTTGCCTTCAATTAAAAGTGAAGATCTCTTAAATCCACATTCTTTAGAAGAAATCACTGGGGTCACCAATATTGACCATCTTCTGAAACTGCTGTTTGCTGGTTGTCATACCGACCCTCTGGATTTACTACTATTGTATGCAGAACAGGCATGTCAGAATCTGCATGTTTGTTTATGGTGGCTTTTGAGTAGTCAGAGGCTTCAACTGCTATAACATATGCTCATTGTCCCTAGGGTTCAGCTTTCAGCAGTCCCATTTTTTTTAATGTTTTTTTAAGTTACCGTTAAGGGGTGTATTTATACACAGTCTAAGTCTGAATTAAAATGGTGAGTGAGGATTGCTTTCAGTATCTGTGGTCTTTTACTAGCAGTCTTTCTACATCAGGGAGGTAATATAGAGAATGTCTTGAAGGAGACCTTAAGGTCCCATTTAGATTTGTGCCACGTGGTAAAAAGTGCATTTTACTATATGTAATGCACAGTACTGTTTGCGGTGCATTGGGATGCCAGTTATTTAGAAAGAGGTATGAGTAGTGGGCAATGCATCCACAATGTAGGGCACCACAACGCACATGCTGTGTGCTATGGTGTATTAAGTTGCAAGAGTCGTGTAAGTTTTTTTTTTTTTTTGGTCCGTTGCCATGGACTGGCTGTCCATTCATAAGTGTCCAGGCAAACATTATGCCATAGTCCTTTGAGAGTATATAGAACTGTGGATACAACTAGGAGCTGAAGTTACTCATGGCATCTCAAAATGTGAGCATTACAAAAGCAACTATGGGGTTTCTATCTTTCTCTCCTAATATGGTAGTTATACCATAACCCCGCCCCCACAAATGATTTGCAAAGAACTTTCCAAAATACCTGTACAGTTTTGCTTGCTGAATTAAAATATTTGCAAGTTTCAGCAGTTTTGGATTCTGTACCTTATTTACATCAAATGATTCAACTAGGAATGGGGAAGACTGCAAGCTCCCCTAGACTTCAGCTCTCCTAGGGCTACATTTTAATGTGGGCATGCTGGAAAGTGTTCTTTTATGGCTGCTCTCTCGTGAATAGTCCTGAGTGGAATTCTAGAGAACAGTAAGATATTCTCTGGATGGATGTGTGTTTGAGGGCCTTTTTGCTTCTTGGTCATCGCAGCTGGT
>NW_017306719.1:525371-535262 GCF_000935625.1 Nanorana parkeri | reverse complement strand
CGAAAAATATAATGTTGGTATAGCTGTCCATGTGACATATATTAGTATTTTGAGGATTTTTTTTCTTCTTCATAGAAGCATCACAAATCTATGTTTTATATTTCAATTATGTACAATTGATCAACTGTTCAGGTCTTTGTAATGTTTCCTGCTGTCTCCTGTTCACTGCCAATTACAAGTATAATCTTCTGTCTAGCGACAAATGTTTCCTCTCATTGTTATCTTATAGTCTGAAGCTGTTTAAAGCGGGCCAAGAAGCTGTGAAGTATCAGGGAGCGAGGGACTTCCAGACGCTGGAAAACTGGATGCTTCAGACTCTAAACGAGCAACCAGAAGTGAGTGTCCAGGAAGCTCTGCCTTCCTGAATTTTGGTTTTCACTATAGTTAATGCTCAAAGGGACATCTGCTTAGTAAAGTCAGTGACGTTTTCAGCACCTTATATCGGCATGCGGAAGGAACGCTCTGATGGAGAACAAACGCATGACCTGTAGATGCTCCAGTTTGCTTTGTCATGGTTTAATAAAAAAATACCTTTAGCAGAGCTTTAGGAGGTGGGCAGTATTCAATAAACCCTTGTACTCCTAGCTGTGGATCTCATTTACAGAAACTAGTAATGAATGATATGCTATCTATAAAATATAATTTCCCAAACTTAAGTCGGTAATGTTTTACCATTAAATCCCTTTCCATTTTATGAGTAACCATGTACCAGTGAAGACCACGTGTATTCCTTACACATCGAGGAAAAAAAAAAGACTATTGTCCACCTATAAAAAAAAATATCTGCAAAGTCAATAGAAGCAGACGCATCCTCTGGTTAAAATATACCGGCTCAAATTCTTGCCACTGGTAGTTGACAAATTATTTTGTCACCTATGGATGTCCTGCACATTCATTCTGAGCACCGTGGGGTACTGACTACACAGCAAGGTTGTACAGTAAAGCTTAAGGAAATGCTCATCTCCAACCAGTGAGATTCTGCTTGTGAGGAAAGCTTTACATGAAGCGAAGACATGTAACATAGCTGCAGAAGAGCAAGTTAGAGTAGAGGAGATCTATTTTGGGATGTCTCTGGTAAGAAATTTGATTCTACCAGTATCTAGAGTGGGTTTTTGTTATATTTTTTTTTTTTTTTTCTTTCTATCTCCAAGTACTGACACTGGTAGTTTTAGGCTGAATCTTTAGGTTCCTAAACCTTTTAACCAAGGAATTATACATTTTTGTAACTGTAGAAGATCCAACTGTGGTCTTTTTAATGTAATTGTTATTTTTGTTCTACTTTTACCATGATTATGTTGTAACCATTTGGAAATAAGTGTCAATAATTGTTTGTTGAATGTAAAATTTTGTTTTTCATTGTGTATATATGCAATATAGTAAGTTTATTCCCCCACATCAGTATAATATGAAAAATGGTGACCTTACACTATTTTTAAAGTTGTAATTTTGGACTTCTATTGTGTGTTTTTAATGAATTGTCTTGCCTATTCTATAAATTTACCTTGCCCATTAATTCCAAATTCCTGCAGTACATATAATGCATGATAGTGCCAGGCTCTGGGGTTGATTTTAGTTGAGTAGAGGCTGCTCACTTACAAAGTTCATGTGAGTTGGTTGACAGGAAAACCATTTCATCTTATTTACAAAGCTCAATGGACATTTACCTATCCAACCCGACAGTCTGTATTCCTTTTATCCTTCAATTGCAGTGTTTCCCAGCTCTAGTCATTAGGTGCCCTCTCCGTAATCCAGCAAAGGTTGAACATGTTGCCTTGTTGCCACAACTCTTCCCGCTGGCAAAAATTCTTAAAATATGATCTGTGGATGGACCTTGAAAACCAATAAGAAATGCTGCCATGGGTTCCATATTTCATTTGGCGATCTTGCACATGGCTATACTGGGCAAGATGGGCAGTAGTGTAGGCTAAGCTTAAAACCTTTTCCGTGGCCAGTTAATACCGGATCTTGTAAGCAAATATTAAATGGGCTGTGGGGGGAAACCTTTTTTTTTTTTAAAAAAAGGAAAAAACTAAAATCTTTTTAGAGAGAAAAATACAGCAAGTCCAGTTGCCTTGACTTATTTATTTATTTTTTTTTACAGATCTTTATACAGTTTGCAGTGTAGAATATTTTCTTTTAGGTGATGTAGAAGGGACAAAATCCCTATTCTGTCCTTGCATTGAAATCGAACGACAGTCTTTTTACCAACAGCTAGAAGATGCTCCAACTATATAGTTTGTAAATCTAGTGCTACCTGTACATGCTGTCTGTAAAACAATGCAATCACTTCGATGTGTACGACTTTTAATGAAAGAATCACATCACAAATGGATTGCCTTAATTTATTCACTGAAAACACCCATTTATCATTTAACTTGGAAAGGATTTATGTTTCTTGATGGCAAATGTAATTAATCCAAATCCATCTTTTGTTTCATGAGAGGATTGTGGGTTTTTGTTTTTCCATGAAAACGTGTCCAGAGTGATTGGTAATAAAGGACAAGCAGTCACATTGTAGTGTTTTGTGCATATGCACGTACACGCTCTGCCTTTTTAAACTTGATGATTTTTAATTTAGCTTTACTTTTACATTAAAATAAATTGCTTCTAAACACCTTTATACTGCGAATGCTGTATTCCAGGAACCAAAAGTTGAGCAGGAAGTCCCTAAAGCACCAGAGGGCAAACAGGGCCTTTTTGAGCTCTCCTCAGGAAATTTCAAGGATCACATTGCTGAAGGTATGTAATGAACTAGCCTGATTTGTGCCAGTGTATATTAAGGTGTATGTCCACTTTCAGAATTGAGAACATCCCACTATATGTTTGTGTTCCTTGTCACACATCCGATCTAACACGCATTTTTTTTTTTTTTCTTTCAATGTGTTTCCGTTTAGCCTTTGCATGCTCCTCTCTCGATTTCAGCAACCGCAGTCTCGGATTGTCCAAATGGAAAGACCAAGGGCCGGTACATGCCACCCCCGGTCCGTTCCAGCATGATTCGCTGCTGCAGTGCACTGGAGCGCCTCCCGGCTGGCTTCCTGCGTTCAGGGGCTGTGCAATTGCTCGCACCAGAACATGTGGCACATTAGAGCCTGCATTCCGGTCCAGTGCGATCTGAAAAAAAATGGTGCCTGCAGCGTCTTTTCAGATTGCGCTGGACTGGAATTATTATACAGGATTTATATAGCACCAACAGTTTGCGCAGCGCTTTACAATATAGAGAAGACATTGCAATCACAATACAAATCAAGACAAGATAGTAGGGATGAAGTTTTGTGGGGACATTAACGCTGGAAGTTTAAATGTGCATTTAAAAATGTGTTCTTAATCTCTACTAATAGACAACTTTGCATGGAAATTATTAGTAGCTTCTGTAATCCTTAATGCCAGCAGAGATCATTCTGCTTTTAGGCTGCAGGGATCTATAGGACGAGAACCCTAACCTCCTGTGGTGCTGGTGGCCTAATGAGGATGTGGTAAAATTGGTGCTCCCTTTTTGGCATTCCACTTCGTGCACTGCCAGTGGCAGAAGTGAATTTGACCATTTTTCTAGGTTTTAAGCAAATCCCAACTTTAACCATACTGGGTGGATTCTCTTCCAGCTCTGACTTGTTCATCTCTAGCTGTCAATGTGCTATAGGGCGCCTCCTCTTCCCTTTTTTGGGGGTTGGAGTGATCCATTGTACAAGGAGGTAGTTCATGAATTTTGTCTGTTGCTATACTTTTACATTTCACAATTCAGTCAATCATTGTCACCCAAGTTATGATGGGATTTGTCTAATATTCCTTTCTGATTTTGGCAGGAAACCACTTCATCAAATTTTTTGCCCCTTGGTGTGGCCATTGCAAATCATTGGCTCCGGCATGGGAGCAGCTGGCTTCCTCCCATCAGAAATCTTCAACAGTCACAATTGCAAAGGTTTGTACAGGCTAACCTGGCCCATTTTCGGGCTGTGAGGTTTGATTAGCGTTCTAGACCTTGTAGAGCAAAAAGAATTGTACATTTGGGGCACATGTATTCAACAACTTTACTGATAACATTTTGTCAGTGTGAATTTCACTCTCTCTTCTGAAGGTGAATAAACCTGTTTTTATTGGCAAGATAAAGATTTCTGTAATGATCTATTAGGATATTTCCAAATATGCCAAATACATTTTGTTACTCCGGAGTACCTAGAGGAAACCCATATAAGCACAGGGAGAATGTGCAAACTCCATTTTGGGATTTGAACTGAGGCCAGCCAGAAGTGCTCACCACTAAGCCACATCTGTAAAATAAATCAGTTGGTCTTGCATAGATCAGCCCCACTGATGCCCCTTATCTTGTGACATGCCATAAATGCATCACAGTGATTACTGGTGGCAGTAAGACCAATCACTTCCTTCTGCATGGGATGGATAGATTACCTTTTCCCTCCAGAGAGCTTCTCTGTCAGACCTTGAGAGACTATGCCTAGGAAAGCCACAGTCTCTTATTCTCATCCGAGGAGAAAATCTGAAATTTTAGCTTGTGTTATTGCTTGCTTCTGCTAAAGCTGTTTATACACTCAGTAAAATTTGCTCAGTTGGTGGCCCTGTCTGCCAGCTCCCACCCAACATTCTTTGATTAAAAAATTTGAAGTAGCCGGGCAGAAAGCTGTCCAATAATATGCACTGTTCAGGTATTTTATTAGCTGGTGGGGCCGACTCTCAAAAATACAGTAGCTGCAACTAGAGGTTTTTTTCCATCCATGCTTTTTAGCATGGATGGGGGGGATCTGTTCAGTTTTTTTTTGTTTTTTTTTCCCCCAACCTGAAAGTTGAACAAAATAAATGTCACCCAGCTTAAGACCCTGAATGTTTATCTTGACATGTGATAAAAGAAATGTAGAAAGTATTGTAGACTTAGACTGTAGGGTTTTGCTGTTGCACAAGGTGATTTGTGTGGTATATGATCTGTCACTGGATGTTAAACAGTCATGTATCTGGAGCTTTAGCAATGCTTTTCATAAGTCTACAGCAAAATATACTCTTTATCAAGCCTATTGTATCACCATATAAACTTCTCCTGCTTGTCAAGAATTTGTGCAAACTTGTAAAGCTATTGATGGGATCCCTACAGGCTACCTTTTTCTTACCTAATTTCAAACTATTAGCCAGGAAAGTGTTTATTAGGGTTACATGTTTAAAACTGGGAGTAATACCCAATGTGCTGTAGACCTTTTGGGGAAATGGACATTTATTTTACTAGATTTTACACTCTCCATTCTAATCCTTTCCCCCCTTATGATAGGTTGACTGTACTCAGCATAATGACCTCTGCTCCGACAATCAAGTGCGTGGCTATCCCACACTGCTCTGGTTTAGAAATGGTGAAAAAGTAAGTAGTATTCATTTTACACACAGAATGGTGTACAATTTATTATTTTTAAACAGCTTATATATAACTCTTTTGCTTCTGTGTTTTTTCTTTTTTTTTTTTTTTCTTTTGTCATTTTTAGGTGGATCAGTACAAGGGCAAGCGGGATTTGGATTCCTTGAAAGAGTATGTGGAAAGCCAGTTGAAAACAACAGATAAGGAAGCTGATGTCCCAGCACAAGCGGACGAACCAGCGCAAGCAGATGAACCAGCAGCAGTGGAAGTGGGTGGCCCAGTGTATAGGTTTAATTTAAAAGATGATGCAGCAGGCACTGTGTGCCAGTTGGCAAATGTTTTTTTTTTTTTACATTTTACTTCACACTGTTGGCTGATTGTGAAAGGCAAAATATTCGTGAAGGATGAGTGCACCTAAGTGCCTGCTCTGAGTTCACCATCCCCTAAACAGAAGCCTCATCAATAGAAGCGTATACCTCAGATGCTCAGAAATGTACATCTCCACTATGCCAGTAGTAGCTAGCTAGAGTCCTACAGTTATACATGCTGGTGAAAATTTCAGTGTGCACATGGACCAACAAAATGCTGTATTACATATAAGCAAGTCCTTTTTTTGATTTATTTATTTTTTAATCCACATATCTGCCTAGATCACTAGTGCCTAAACGCTGTGTTTGGGTACTATAATTTTTCACACCACACTTCTGATTTGTACAAACAAATTTCTGTAGCAATATCACCGTGATTAACCTGAGTAAATATACAAATCGTACTGTTTACAGGAAGTTTAACAATGTTAGTTGTACAGCTGGTTGTGTGTTTGAAGTGTTTGGGAAGATGATTTGTATTGCCACACTTCATGCAAAAGTGTATTGAACAAGGTTCATGTAGTCTGAGTGCACTGGAGAGTAGAGCTGCCTGCAAACAAGCATGCCTCATTAACATTTGAAGACTTCTGTGTGCCGTAGCTAAAGACTGCTTGTTTTATCTTTCAGTCCAAGGTACTGACTCTTACGGAAAATAACTTTGATCAAACTGTTGCCAAAGGTATCAGCTTTATAAAGTTCTATGCACCATGGTAACTATTTATTTTTTTTCTTCTTAATCTAAACCTTATGTTTAAATGTGCATTGGTTAATTGACAAAGACTTTTAAGTAGAAGACCTTATAATGTCGAGCTAAAATAGACTAAATATCTATTTAAAATGTTTACCCACATGAATTGTCAACCAATGGTCTCTGTTGTCTTAGGAAGACCACTGATGGCATGACTTGCATCAGCACCATTTCACTTAGGTCCTTACTCTTGATTGCGGTGTTTAGAATTGGCAGAGTCCTTGCAACTTAATTAAAAGGTCTACCTTAAGAATAGCATTTTAAAGAAGTGGTATGGTCATATGGTTTAAACAAAAAATGATAAATCTGCTTTGTTGTGAATGTGGCCTAAGTGTAATTCCTCCATCCACTTGCTTTATTCCTTTTATTACCTCTTAAATGAATTGTGCAAGAAGCGTTACCCTTTTAAAATTCTGTATGTTGATGGACTGCTTTTCTTCCAGGTGTGGACACTGTAAGCATCTAGCTCCTACATGGGAGGACCTTTCCAATAAAGACTTTCCTGGTATGAGCGATGTTAAAATAGCTAAAGTGGACTGCACTACTGAGCGATCCCTCTGTAATAGGTTCTCGGTAAGTTGTGTGTGCATGTGAACATCCTTCCGGAATTAATCTTAAACTGATACAAAGCAAACTGCTGAACAGAAACAACGGATAGTAACTTTAAATGCTGAAAGTAGGTTGCTTTGGGCGATGTCTGAATTTTTCCTTTAGTTCTTTGCACTGGTCTTTGTAAACCAACCTCCAGTATTTTCTATGTATTGTGGGTCCAGTAGATGGCGCTTACTTTCCTAGGTCAGTAGTGTCTTTATCAAACTAATTGCTTTATTATCTTACTTAACCTCTATACATGGTTGTGTAGGCATGGGAATGTGTTTAGTGATGCTGCTTGTGTTCTATATTATATATTAGTGAAGACAGGTTGTAGTTTCCATTCAGGTCTCATCCACCTTGGAAGTCATAAAACTGCTACACCCCTGCTATTTCTGCATCTTGGCAGTTGTAGGTTCTTGTAGACTGTCATTAACGTTGACATGGCTATGGATTATGGGCTGGGCACCTTAATTGCAGTATAGTAGGGATATTGGAGCGCAGTTTCTGTATTGGGGGTGGAGGGGGGATGTTAGTGGACTTTCTCAGCTTTGTGGGAGGTGTGAAAATGAAATGAGGTAAAAGATGTGTGTGTCCTGAGGAATTTTAGATTTTCATGCAGACCAAATGTTGCCCAAAACTGCTGAACACTCCTTTTTATTTATTACAGGTATTTTAGATACAATTTATTTGTATTTTTTTTGTTTATGCAGCGCTTTACATAGTGCACATTTACATTTGTCCCTGCCCCCTAGGAGCTTTCCATCTAAGGTCCCCATCTCTTACACACAAGGGCCAATTTACCTTCCAGCATGTCTTTGGAGTGTGGGAGGAAACAGGAGTACCCAGAGGAAACCCACCCAAGCAAAGGGGAGAACATGCAAACTCCTTTTGCAGATAGTGTCATGGCAGGGATTCCAACTAGGGCTGAGATTAAAACCTGAGACCCCCAGTGCTGCAAGGCAGAAGCGCTAACCACTACGCCACTGTGCTGCTCTGTGCTAACCACTTTTGTTATTAATGAAAAATTATTAATATGGAGATTCTGAAAAATGAACCTACTGTACATTATGAGGAACCTGCAACAGCAAAGAGAAGCTGCATGCAGGTCACAGCTACAAGTGTCCCAGTTTTAACAAAATGGATATGCTGGCGTAACCCATAACCACCCAAGATGCCATCCTGTGCTAATCTGAGTGAATTGTGATTCAGTTGGTTTTGCTGTAATTGGCATAAGAACTTATTGCATAAGGCAGTTATTGGAAGCCACATGTACTCCACATAATGACCATTTGGTACCATAGCTGCCTTTTGATTTATAGAGGAAGAGTTGCCATTCTTCATTAATGGTAATATTTGTATTGTGATGAAGCAATGTTCAGTTTTTTCAGTATGTTGAGTTTTGAAAAGCAAGTTGTGTAGAATCTTCATCCTCCCCCCCCTTTTTTTTTTTTTGCCAGGTTCGGGGCTATCCAACATTGCTGCTGTTCCGTGCTGGAGAAAACGTGAGCGAGCACGAAGGAGCTAGAGACCTGGAGACGCTACAGAACTTTGTGTTGCGGCACTCCAGGGATGAACTGTAAACCATCCTGAACCCTATGGGTTTGAACTGTGTGTACAGGCCAAACAGTTACTGAGTCATTTACATGCAGTACTGCAGAGCATACTTAAATAATGGTTTGTCTTCTGGGTGTTCTGTAAGATGCACACAACCCTGGAGATAAAAACAGGGATCTACAATTTTTATCTTTCAGAATGACCTTAAAAACTTCTATGAAGACATCTCAGGATGTATGTCATGCCACTATTATGGACGATACTTCTTTATAGATTTAGCAGTCTTTCTCAAACTGTTCTTGTTCACCACATTTGTCAAAATGTTTCACGTCCGATCAGCTGTGAAGTGCCTTACTTGCTGGGTGGGTGAAATATGAAGGGTTAATCTAACAAATTTTTTTCCTTCAAGTATGTGCAGTAAGTGGATAATTTTCACTATGTCTTTTGTCTTGTCACAAATGTTACCCTTTTTTTACTTGTTTGGGTGGGAGGGGATGGAGTTTTTTGATCCTGTGTATCAGTGTATTGAGCCTGGCCTTTTTTAGGGTCTTGGCACAACTACACCAATAAAACATACAAACTTTAATACATGGGGCTTTTGTTTTTTGTCTTGGCGATGCCAGAGCTTAAAGTTTGTGTTTTTTATAACTTCGCTTATTGGAGGTGAAGGAATGAAGACTTTGTGTCATCCTGACTGCTGTCTAAGCAGAATATATCATGCGTTTTGTGCTGTACATATAAGTGAAACCTCTGTAGAGAGACTTGTTGAGGATGCCATTGTTGACCTAAAATGCTACTTGCCTGGCTAGTTGTCATGCTGATCCTCTTACTTCAGTTGCCATAGGGACCAGAAAACCAGCATGTTTTCGGAAGAAAATGGCAATGGTATTTTTGTTCAATTTTTAAGGTAAATCTACTAAACTCTCAAACAATGTAAAAACAAAAAATAGGATTTGCTCTGTAACACAAGGCTATTGTGAGCTAATGGTTTGTAGGCAAATGTCCTAGTTGACTAAAAGCTGGAAACACTGCTGATAATGGATCTGTAGTTGTACCATTCTTTTTTTGGGGAGGGGGGAGGGGTGGGTAAGTCACAAATGATGCTTCATACTATACAAGGTTATATGTAAGATTTGCTCTAACATTGATAATTAAAAGCTAGCTGTCCCATATGTTCTGTTTAAATATATAGATTTGTTGACTATCCATCAGTGGGAGCTTTACGGGCTCGGTGCAATTGCTCTGCCTCTTAGGTCTTGTGTGTAAAGCTTGCG
>NW_017306719.1:502805-525321 GCF_000935625.1 Nanorana parkeri | reverse complement strand
GTTTTTGTTGTTAAGTTTTCGGGTCTCGCAAGTTTTTTTTTTTTTTTTTAGAAGGCATTTTCAGCTTGTAGCCAGCTGACAGTGTGTTTCTAGTTTGGAGTACTGACTGTCATAGAAAATACAACCCAATTCCAAAAAAGTTGGGACGCTGTGTGAAATCTACATAAAACAGCATGCAATGATTTTGCAAATCTCAAACCCAAATTTTATTCACAATAGAAAACATATCAAATGATTAAACTAAAAAAAATGGCCCATTTTTAAGAAAAAAAAAAAATCTGTTCCTGCCATCAATTTCAAAACTACCTTATTTCTGTTCTTAAAATTGTAAATATTCTCAGTTTAAACATTTTGATATGTTTTCTATTATTGTGGATAAAATATGGGTTTGAGATTTGCAAATCATTGCATTCTATCTTATGTCGATTTTTACAGTGTCCCAACTTTTCGGAATAGGGGTTATA
The DNA here is from genome assembly GCF_000935625.1 of Nanorana parkeri. NCBI lineage: Eukaryota > Metazoa > Chordata > Amphibia > Anura > Dicroglossidae > Nanorana > Nanorana parkeri. Next base: position 524,857 of record NW_017306719.1, on the reverse strand, counting down.
GAATTGTACAGCGTGTCTAAACAGTTCTAATTGTATACAGCATTTACATAAAGACTTTTGAGCTTTATTAAATAACCTACATCTGGGAGTTTACATCTGCTTATTGACTGTATCCCTGTTAGCACAAATTTAATAGGAATGGGAAGGGCATCTGTATTTTTTCTAACAACAAAATGATCCACCAAACACCCGAAGGGGAGACAAGTGGCTTTTAAGCAATCAATAATAAAAGGTGAATGAGCAACACTCTTCAGTGCACAGTTGTAACCGAAAACCACTGAGGGCCCATTTACTTGTGTGTTTTGGTGACAATTGTCTAAGGGAGATGTTTCTGGCATTGGACAGATTTCGAATTCACTTTCTTTTGTGTCTGCAGGACAAAAAGTGAAGGAAACATTGGTGGGGTGGGGGGCTGCAGGGCTTTTAAGTATTGCCCACTCTAACCAAGATATGTATTAGTATTTAATGCACCTGAGGGAGAACCAGTCGGTGGCTAGCAAGGCCATTGGATCTGCATGACAACCAGGCAGCTAGCATTTTCAGAAAGAGTAACACTGGTATCAGTCCTACATATTTTTCAAAGTAGTTTCCATCCAGTAACTCTTGAGAATCACCCACACAGGTAGTGCATTGTTTCTAATGACTTGGCTGAAGTACGATGACTAGTTAGTGCTGCAAAGCAGGGACTTCAGCCTGCATATGCAATCGGCAAATGTGAATGCCCTGTGTCCATATACAGTATAATGACACAGGAACAAAATCTTTGCAACATTTACATATGGATAGGTATATGATTTGCTGAGCTGATCTTCTACATAATTTTTTTTGAAGACATTGAAAAGACTGCTGTGATGTGCACATGCCTTGTTAGTAATGATTGCAATGATCACTCCACATAGCATATGAACTTTAAAATTAATTTTGAATGTGTCCTGCACTTAAAGGAGAACTATGAGATGAGTGATTTCCACCCACCTCATAGTTCTAGCCGACCTGGGACAATGAGACTGTCACAGGTCGGCTTAGTAGATCGGGAGGTGAGCGAACAGATACCGGCGTTCGCTCACCTCTCTATCCTGTCACGGCTCTCTGCCGTGACAGGGGAGGGGCTGGATTCCCCCCTCCCCGCTCCGATCCGCCAGCGCTGACTGGTGGAACGGACAGGGGAGGTGGCGGGTACAGCTGGCTTTGCCTCTAGATAGGCAGAGCCAGCTGTCACTCACGCAGCTGGGTGGATCTCGACATCGATGTCGGGATCCGCTCCGGCGTCTCGGTATACCGCGAGCTGTAGCTCGCGGTATACTGAGCTTAGGGTAACTGGAAGACGCTAGTTTGTGTCCTCCCGTTACCCTAAGGAGAACTATGGGGAAAAGCCCTGACTCCATAGTTCTCCCTTTTTAAGTGATTTTGAACCAATGGTATGGTAACTTTCTTTGTTTGCTTGTCCACATACCTGTCACTGTTCAATGTATGTTGAAAGAAGCACGTGCTCAAATAAACAAGATGAGCCTGTCTTATGACTTTTGTTTATATACCATGAGAGATTCCAAGATTATGAACCTGTGCTGAAGGCATACTGTAATCGGCTGCATTTCCAGTACCAAGGAAGAAGTAATGTACAGTAGGGCACTAGTCAACTACCGGTAGATGGTAAAAATTACAATTATTTGTATGTAATTGTAATTCCAAAGTACAATTTCCAAACCACACTCAGTAATGTACTGAATACAATTGTATTGATGGTGTGCGGTTTCCCCCTCCCCCTCCTTTTTCCTTCCTCCTGGTCACATGTTGTGTCATGCAATAAAAGTGAAGGTGTTGGGGTCCCATTTACACTGTTGTGTTAAGGCAACACACGTTACTGCAATGTATGTTAACACATGATACAATGTGTGTTGCTGTGCCATTCATTTAGAAAGCCATGTGTAGTGGAGCAATGCACTAACAAAAAAAGGGCCATGCCTGATTTTCATGTGTTAAGGTTAGCTAACTTTCTGGATGAGACCACAAGAGGAAAAGCAAACACAGAAGGATAGTGCGAATGGTAGTCGGATAAGGAATGCTTTAGAGATGCAAGCTGAGTTCCACAGTTAAAAGAAACACATAAAACAGCCAGAGGGGAATGTGCTAAAATCCTTATTGCCAACCAACAGTGCTTCTGGTAGAATGTTCTTTGGACAGATGAGCCAAAACTGGAGCTTTTTGGTAAGTCCTACCAGCTCTATATTTACAGATGGAAAAAAAAAAGCTGTCAAAGAAAAGAACGCTGTACATAGTATGAAACATGGAGGAGACTTTTGGCATGTGGTGCCTTGAATATGTGTAGCGAACAATGAAATTTCAAGACTATGAAGAAATTCTAGAGAAACGTACTGCGCAGTGTGAGTAAACTCAGTCAGTCTCAAGTCCAGGGTTCTCTAACAGGATAAGGACCCAAAACACATAGCTATAAGCACCCAAGAATGGTTAAGAATGAAACGTTTTGACCATTCTCAAGTGGCCTATGAGCCCTGATCTGAATCCTGTGGAGCATGTATGGAAAGAGCTGAAACATGCAGTCTGGAGAAGGCACCCTGTAAACCTTGTTCGCTCAGGAGTGGGCCAAACTACCTGTAGGCAGGTGCAGAAGTCTCCTACAGAAATCACTGGTTTACAGTCATTGCTTCATATTTGCAGGTATTGTGCAACAAAATATTAGACTAGGTCCCATCATATTTGTTGCCATTTTTGTTTGTTTCAAAAGCAAAGTCTGATTTTTATAAAAAATGTAATAAACAAGGATGGCTACCAATTACTTTGTTCAGTTTCAAGTTATTTCAGAAAAGTATGGGTTCTTTTTTCCTGGAAGAGTTATTAACAAATGTGTCCACATCTGCACAAAGCCATAAGAAGGGACCTAATCAATGACTAGCACATTACAAGTTTCTACTACTACTGTACTGGAGTATAAGAAGTTGCAAGTTTATTCAATTGGTCTATTACCTTAGGAGAAGGGAAGAGTTAATGTTTTAAATGTATTTTTGAACATTAAAACAATGTTGAAAAAGGCAATGGCCAGCAGTGCTTTTGTTACATTACAAGAGTGCTGGTGCTGACCCTGTGAGATATGAGCTTTTATATCTATAGTTGGCTTGTAAAAGATGAAAGTTTTTTTTCTTTCAAAACGGGGACTATCGGGCAATATTTCAGCTATTAACATATGAGAAAAAAAAATCACTGGTCCATGCTTAGACAGTTTTTGTCTTGCGAATTAAGATGTACCATATTACAGTTAGAGGAAATATGAAATTAGTTTTTTTTACATTGTCACAACTTGATAAAATATTTTGGTTCCCTTTTAATAAGTGGCTTTGCTCTTTATTCTGGAGAAGAAATGAGTTCTAAAACTTTGGTATGTCAAATAATGCAACTATCATTTAGGGCCCGTTCACACCACCTCCAGTGCATTCCAGCATGGTTAGCTACTGTAATGCTCCCTGGGGCGGGAGGCCCCCTCGCCCTCAGTGTGATTGCCTGCACCTGGGCTTATAGGAATCTGGGTGCCCCCTTTAATACCACCATAGCCCCCTGAATGACAGCAGGCAGTGGGCCGATGCAATAGCTAGCCTGCTACTGGCTATTGCAATTTGAAATAGACAATAGCAGGCTGACTATTCCTCCCACCCACTGTCCGGTGTTTACATTCAGCTGCCCCTTGCAGAATCTAACCATCGGCAGATGAATGGGACCAGAGGCACTGGATGCGGGGGCACACTGGAATTGGTGGAAGGTTGTGGGGGGACATAATGGAGGCGCTGGATGTGCAGGGGGACACTGAAGGTACTGGTTGTGGGGGGCTCACTGGAGGCACCAGTTGCTGCAGCAGGGCGCCTGCTAGTTGTCTGCACTTATCGGTAATATCCTTACATTTAAGACCGATACCGATTATTTTAAACTTGTTAAATATTGGCCATAATAATCGGTTGACCTCTACTTGTGACACCCTATTCCAGTGGTAGGTAAACTCCAGCTCTTCAACTGTGATGAAACCACAAATCCCATCATGCATGTGCCTCCGGGAGCCATGTCTGTTGCTGTCAGAGTCTTGCACTGCCTAATGGGATTTTTAGTTACACCACAGCTGGAGGGTGGAGTTTGCCTACCTTTGGTCTATTCTATCAAACTCACTGAGATTCCTAAACAACTTAGATCTCCAGTATTGTGATATCATGTGATCTACCCTAATAAACCATTACAAAAGAGACAGCTAAAACCCTTGCAATATGTGTCGTTCACCTGGAAGAGATGGTGTTTTTAATAGTGATCGTTCACCAAGGCTACTGAATTCTCAGTTCTACAGACACTAGTGAAAGAACCAAGAAATAATATATATCAAGAAAATTGAAACAAAATGCAAAGATAATATTAACAATGTAATCAGAAAAGAGTTTACGGTAAAATACATGACAGTTACCCATTAAGTAAACGATTCTCCAGCAAATGGAATGTGAGAGTAATATACTCAAATATTAAAGCTAAATTCCACACAAATATGAAAAAAACTCATTTTAATCCAGTTATTTGTTTGCATTTTCACACAGAAGTAGCATGAACTCCTGAATCCGTCCTAGTGTTATCCCCCTATAATCTGATGTAAACCAGAACTCCCAAATTGGGAGATGAAGATTCATTTGCTCTGCTCAGTGCTGTCAGTCAACCGTTCCAAAATATGTACAGAAGAAGAGAGCAGAGTGATGACCTGTGGAACTGTGCTCTGCTTCTCCTTCATTGTCTAATCATAGATTCCATTACTGACCATGTCATGTCAGGTCACCAACCTGACTATGCTGTTTGGCGGAGAAGCTGGGTTCAAAAGACTGGATGCATACATTTGGTAGGCAAACGTTATATTATATTGAAATGGTGTATTTAGCTGAATGCCTCTAGTTCATCTTAACTGTTTAGGAAGTCAAGAGGAACTTTACCCATATCTTCAAAATAACAACAAGGCACCTTTAGAAATGTTTAATAATGACAATTTCCAAACACATACTTCTAGATAATTGCCAGCTTTGCATTCCTTATTTTTTTTTTCCAGTCTTCTGACAGCGGCCATTTTAATTAAGTGCAGGTTTCCCTCTACTTTCTGGAACTCTGGCACATGTGACCATGCACATCATCTCAGGGGGGGAAATGCCTTTCCCTGAGATCTCATGAAATTACAGATGAGATTTCCCAGCAATGCTCTGCTGATGTAACCTTTCCAGGATGCAGATATTTGCACCAAAGTGGATCAGGAAGTGGCACATTTTTTTAAATGTAAAATAAAAACTTGATTGTTTAGCTAATGAATGTAAGATGATTTCATATCAGCATGCAGAGCTTTATCCTGATGTGATTTTTAGTCAAAGGGGGTAGAGGTCCATTTAAATACCATTCCTGGATAACATGTTGCTCCAGGCATTCTCCATTTCTGAACATGTGATCTCAACTGAAGGAGAGGGTCAATCCTTCCTAAATCTATTCTTCCCCTTTAATAGAGATCACATGACCTGTTTTTTTTTGTTTTGTTCTATGGACAGTACTAAAGTATCCTGGCACATAATTTTCTCTAAGAGAATTGTTAACCTGTGTATATACTGTATATATTTAGTTAGCCCGGCAAGAATGTTAACACAGCTTTGTGTCACATACAGGTGAAACTCGAAAAATTAGAATATCGTGCAAAAGTTCATTTATTTCACTAATGCAACTTAAAGGTGAAACTAATATATGAGATAGACTCATTACATGCAAAGCAAGATAGTTCAAGCCGTGATTTGTCATAATTGTGATGATTATGGCTTACAGCTCATGAAAACCCAGATCCACAATCTCAGAAATTTTTTGACAGTGTGGGCAGGTGCCAAGTCCTGCTGGAAAATGAAGACAGCATCCCCATAGAGAAAGCATGAAGTGCTCCAAAATCTCCTGGTAGACGGCTAAGTTGCATTAGTGAAATAAATGAACTTTTGCACGATATTCTAATTTTACGAGTTTCACCTGTATGTTTAACATTTTAGAATTATTTTGTGAACCCTGCATAATACTGTGTCTCCTTATATGCTATGAGCCTCTCACTATGTCGAATTTTGTTTTCCTTGATTATCTTTGTTTGCCTATGTTTACCTGTAATTTGCCTATTCTGGCCCCATCATAAGGTTTAATTCATCTTGCTTTCACTAACCTGCTGCTCCGATTGGCCACTGAAAGCAAATAATGGTTTTAGAGCTAAAGCCCATGACACACTGCACACAAAGCCGTGCAGAGCGAAGCAAAGCTATCAGGCACAGAGCTTCACGTGCAGTGTGTTCGCTGAGTGCAGGCAGATGAATGACAGCACCTTCAGCCAATCGGCTTGCATGTAACAACCGGCTGGACTTTGTATCCTGATGTGCGGGTTTATACACGCGAGCCGATTGGCTGAAGATGAAATTTTTTATCTCGACATGCTCAGCTATGCGAGCTCTTGCAAGCTGACGTGCTGGAGAGAAAATGACACACTGCATGCAAAGGCAACGCACCACCGCTTCGATCTGCTTCGCGTGCAGTGTGTCACAGCCTTTACAGAGGGCTAAAGACTCTCTGCCCCCACGTGACAGCATTGGGTAACTAGCCAGCTAATTTCCAAGCAGGGGTGCTGTCACATGACCACAACGAGTGTAGGTCACACGTTCTCCATACTCAAAAGTATTTTCTTTAATCCTCGGGACTGTATGGAACGGCAGAAAAGTAAAAGGAAGGAGAGTATGTGCAGCTGGTGGAATTAAAGTGAACCTGTTGCTTTGCCCATAGTTAACTCACTTTGCCTCCGTGCAGGAGCTTCCTGTTATAAAGACCAATTTTTGCTGCTTTCCCTCCTTGTGCAGGGTGACTGACCTTGTATCCTTCCCTTGTATTTTCTTTGCATGAAAGCTGCAGTGGGAGGACCTGCTGAGTCCCACCCTTAACTCTGTTGGTTGCACAGGCTATGTGCAGCCCAGTGGTGATGTCATGCTACTTTTACAAGGTTTTATCTGAGTGTCACAGATCAGCAACAAAGCTGATCTGCAACTCTGTGTAGTTCTAATCACCATGTAATCTATTTCACCTTGTGACTGCAGCCTGCTTTTCTTTTCAGGACTGAAAGGTATAGGTGTAGCCATATTTCACCTGCTGATTGATACAGAAGAGCAACTACACAGACAGTCCCCACCCAATCTGTCAATCAACCTCACTATTTAGCTGTGCTCAGGCCAATGCCCATTGCCTAACCAATAGATTAATTTTCCAGCCCAAGGCTCCAGCCTGAGTTAGCTCCTGCGGTCCTGCATTATTTGACTGTGCTTCATCATTGCCTGTCCTGATCCTTGCACCACCTTCTGGTTCCATTCCCTGGTCAGCTGCCATGTGCACAGATATACCACAAGGACACAACCTGGTCCACCCTCCTGTAAAGTCCATCACCCCTTGTAGGGTGCTCTGGTGAAGATCTGGTGGTGTGCACTTTCACTCTGCGCCTTGGCCCTTTTAAGAACTCACACCCTTTCCAACATGCTTATAGACTATCAATTATGGTCTGTGACACTGGGTTTGCAAAGGAATTTTGTCCACACAAAGGGAATTTGTATCCCTTGAAACTAGTGAAACACATATTAAATGAAACATGTTGTCAGCTTTAAATGAGCTTAGATTTCAGAAAAGCATAGGGGCACTATCTCTGATCCATACCCACACCATAGCACACAATGTAGCTACACATGATGCAAGTTCTGAGTGCTGTTTAGGCACTGAGCCAATTCAATCAGTGACTTATGAGATGTTTAAGATTAATGAAAACTGATAATGAAAATCTTTGGGGAGGATGTTTACATTTCGGTACAAACTCAGTGTGGAGCTTTAACTCCTTTAGATCTGGAAAATTTGGAGCCCAGCATTGAATAAGTGCACTGCGGGCTTTGTGGTAGTAAACAGTTAATTTCAGGATAATATGACCCCCATATTTAGCGTTTCCCCACTACCCGGGACAAAGCAGTAATATGAGCAGATGTTTGGAATAATGTTATTTACATATACAGTATATCAATGACAGTTACTGTTGGTGTTACGTCCTTTTGAAAACAATTCCTTGAATTTAACCATTTGTGCAATATTTCTTGCCCTTCTGATATCTTAACTTCTAGACCACCAAAGCAGCGAAAAGATAACATTACAGATCATATATATTATTTATTTATTTTATGTTGAAACACAGCTTGATCCAAGCTAACTAAAATACAGTTTCGAAATCTTAATTTGGACGATTCTCTTTCGTTCCATATATCCATCCTGAATTGATACATCCATCTTTGGCGGCACAGTGTGAGTACATGTAATATACATAACTGACCTCTTTATAAATAAGCATTGCCTATGCTTCCTGCTGATTGTCTCAGTCTTTGATAGCAATGTGCTGCCAATGGGTGGTCCTCGCTTGACTCTGGGGTTCCTCTGAGGATCTGCTGTAGGACTTTTGCCCCCTCTCCTCAATGACAGCCACATGCTCTCACCACCATGTTCCTGTATTTCTTAAGTATGACATTTGAGTTATCATCAAAATAAAGCACTGAGATGGCGTTTAGCTTGGTTGGGGCGCAACACGGCTTTGGCACATACTCCGGATTCATAAGGTGGACCTGGGAATTGAAATTCAGATTAATGTGTATCATTAGCATTTTTATTAAACATATATAAACTTTACAATTATGGTTTTAACATATCAATGCTAAGTATCTCATACGTGGCTCTTCTCCATATTCTGTCTACAGGTGAAACTCGAATAATTAGAATATCGTGCAAAGTTAATTTATTTCACTAATGCAACTTAAAAGGTGAAACTAATATATGAGATAGACTCATTGCATGCAAAGCAAGATAATTCAAGCCGTGATTTGTCATAATTGTGATGATTATGACTTACAGCTCATGAAAACCCCAAGAACCCCAAATCCACAACCTCAAAAAAGTAGATTATTACATGCAATCAATAAAACAAAGATTGTACATAGAACAATATCGGACCTCTGAAAAGTACAAGCATGCATATGTACTCAGTACTTGGTTTGGGCCTCTTTTGCAGCACTTACTGCAATTACTTTTGCACGATATTCTAATTATTCGAGTTTCACCTGTATATATGCCAAATTAACAGGTGATCCTGCCAGCAGCTTCAGCTTACTTTAGAACAGTGTATGCACCACCCTACAATAAATGTCGATGAATGTGACAAATTCATGTACATGTCAGAAACACGCACATTAATTTATATAAAAGCCTTCCTTGTGCACAGGTCTCAAGGAAACTGTGTGGCCAAGGTTCACTGGCTTCTAGAACACTGGCTGCCTTGGGACTATTTGCGTCCTAGTAACCAATTATGTTTTGCGGTCCAACCTGATTGGTTTGCTAAGACTCCCGCAGCAACATGACAACAGACATCCTAGCAACTAACAAAGTTTACTCAGTCATACAACTGTGACTGGCCTAATTTGCTGTCAGTTTCCTTATCTCTGAAATGGCAACTTTTTAAAATGAATTTGTTGCAGCCATTGCGACATAATGTAAAAAAAGTTTTTAACATTGGCTTCCAACTTGGTCTTGGCTCTGATGTGTGTGTGCTGCATTTTATAAAACCGAGCTGAACAAAACAATTAATTTACCAAGGGAATAGACTTCTTTGTTTTTGTTTTTTTGGATAGGAACGAAAAAGCTTCCAGCACTTTATGGGTGTTCAATTGACATAATACTTTGTCAGTTTCTGAGCCATGGCTTAAAGAAGAACACTTGGTAATATGGCAAAAGAAAGACATACAGTATATTCTCGCTTAGATGTTTGGCAAGCATTCTTCCATCCTCAGTGGATGTCATAATCCTCATAGAAGCTTACCATAGACCAGAACATACTTTAGACTATTATTTATTATAGACATTTAGCTGTTATGAATTTCTTGATGAATAAAAGCCCATTATCTGATATTGATTTATTGATTCTTCATCAGTGCTCCTTCCTACAAGTGGCGTAACAAGGGGGGTGTGGGGGTGCGGCCCACACCCCGGTGCACCATTGGAGAGGTCACACCAAAATGACTGACAGTCATTTTGGTGTCACCCCCTTGGAAAAGTCAGGCACTCGGTCATGGGCCGAGAGCCCAACAGTTGCCGGAGAGAGGAGGGGACCCGGCGGCATACCTGAACGTTCCCTCCTCTCTCTGCCGGCGTCCATAACTAAGATGGCCGCCGGCAGGTATCACAGAGATGGCCATGCATTTGCGCGATGACATTACGTGCACGAGCGTGGTGATGTCACACGCGTGCGTGGTGACATCACAGCAGGGTGTCACCTGGTATCCGCTCCGGGTGACACCCGGCCTTGGTACGCCCCTGTAAAGACCCACTATCTTCTGACACCTGACTCCATATATTTGTTGGGACTCTATTCATTATGGTGTAAGCAAGCAAAAGAGTAAAACATGTGCAGCATTTACAACAGTGTCACAAAGCTGTCTGACAGCTGTTGTTTGCCTGAAGAAGGGACTATCTGGTCCAAAAACGTTGCTTTGTGTATGTGACATCATGCTCAGTCAATAAAGGAGATTGACTGCTATCTACAAACGGAGTGCGAGTGACTTTATGGTATGTTGCTTTAGGTGGAAAGGACTGGCTCCAAGTATCAGGTAAGTATAACCATGTTATTTTTGGACTTAGACAAAACCGAACACTTAACCCTTGCAATGCGGGGGTAGCACATTTCGAAAATCTTTCCCTGGTGTTCTGCTTTAAGTGAAGACACTTTTCGTTCACACATAATTTAGTATATCATTCCAATGCCTTGCAGGGTCCTATAGAGTTTACCTATGGGTCTAAACCTGAAGGAACAGCTAATCGCTGACAAACATATTACATTGTACACTGAAATAACACTTACCAGGGTCTGAACGATGGCATGGTTTGTGGCATTCATATGAGCATTCAGTGGGAATGAGCACTCTCCTCCACAGTAGTTAGCCGCATAGCCTTTTGGAGCTATTATCCAGTCCTTCAACACATAAAGATATTGTTAGCTCTCAGTTTTATGTTATCCAACAATACAGAGTTTCTGATTAGATTTTACTGGATTATTGGTAATTCATAAGGTTTAAAGAAAAAAATGTATTGCAGGCAATGCAATTCACTAAGCTGCCAAAGGCAGCCGAGTGAATAACTGAGCTGAAGTGAAGTGAGCTGAACAACATTCGGCTTTTCACTACGGCTCAGTACGGATGATTTTAGACGTACATCGGCTAAAATCAGCCGTACATCGGCTTCCTTCGGTCAGCCAAACATGCTCTGTTCGGCTGACCAAAGGCCAGCGAAGTGAATAGCTGAATGCCGCTGAGCGGCATTTGGCTCGGTTATTCTGCTCGGTACCTCCGTGGTACTGAGCAGAATAGAAAATCAGAAAATGAAAAAAAAAAAGGAATTTGTAAAACAATCGGAAGATTAAAAAATATATATATTTTAAAGAAAAAATGAATAAATAAAGGAAACAATTGGGCGTAGCTAGTGGTGACAGCTAGCTCCGCCCAACTGTTTTCTATTGGTCGGCACCTGCTAGAGTCTCCTACCAGATCCCGGCCAATGAATAACAACTGAGTGGAGCCAGCGGTGATGTCACGGGAAGCTCCGCCCAGTAGCGATTGTTTAATGACAGATCAGCGTCCCCAGGTCATTTGTGGATGGTGATCTGTCATTACAACTGGGCAGAGCCAGCCGTGACATCACGGCTGGCTCCGCCCAGCTGTTATTCGCGAGAAGAACAGCTGGCCTTCGGCAGGCCATTCTCCCCGCTTTGGCTGTCACTTTGGCTCAGTCGAGCCGAAGCATGTACCTTTGGCTCAGCTGAGCCCTTTGGCTCCTGTACGGGCTTTAGTGAATAGCCCCTACAGCAGCCTTTCGGTTCCACTGAACCGAAGGGCTCCGGTGGCAGAAGAGAGCCAAAGGATCAGCCGAAGCTACGGCTGGGTCCTTCGGCTCCTTCGTGAATAACCCCCTTAATATATCAATACAAATCAAGGTTTATAATAAACTCTCCTCATCAGCAAATCTTGGACACATGATCATTAATTTGAAGACATGTAAAGATTTCTAAAAATTGATAACATAAATAAAAATTCCTCACCTGCCATCCTAAATCTTGAAAGCTGACATACAACTCATGTTTTCGGCATGCTGATTTAAGGTCACTGTTATTATAATCTGGGGAAAATAAAATCACAATTACCATTGTGAAGCTACTGACATATGTTATATTGCATCAGAGCAGTGTTTGAAAACCTGTGATTTTTGGAAGCCTAGTTTTCTAAAAAAAAAAAAAAAAACTGTCATGCATCTATAAAAATCTATGTGAAAAAGTAATCTGTTTACTGTACACTTCTGTTATCATCACTTATTTTGTCCTTGGTCCCCCTTAAAACTACACTAAACTTAGGCATTAAATCTTATAAATGCATTCAAGTACCTCAACTATTAACAAAAATGAAGTTTATTTGTGTATCACTCGGCTTTAGATCATCAAATCATCTCTGAATTGGTGCTGACAATGTCCTTCCTTCTGGAGGGTGGCTACGTTCGTTCCCCATTGTTCTTGTGTGTGCTGTAAAGTAGTTACCACTCCTAGCTGAGAATTTAGGGTCATAGTTTACACTTCCACAATTAGATGCATCCTACTGCATTCAAGGTGCACTCCTAGCAGACAGCCAAATACATACTATATATGCTAATAATTTACCTGCCAAAGAGTCTATGATTCAGTTTAGCTAGCTTTGTGATCCAGGTATCCCTAACGGACAGCACAACCAGGTTATGGACCTATCGGCAGACTAAATTACAATTAAGGCCCCTTTCACAAGGGTGGTGTTTGTTCCAATTTAGTAGGAGATGCATGAGCAGATCCCCTGCTGAATCGGAACAGAGTGTCAGTTTACATTCTTTTACAACTATTTAGAGGTAGAAAAAGTAGGGAGCAGTGGGGTCACAGTGACAATTAGAAGTTTAGTATCGAACCCGAGTGAAAAAAAGAGCTCAAGGGTACCAGCTAGCCAGGTACTTCTCCATTTCATCCGTCAATCTGGCCTCAACGTTCTTGTGAAACATTGTTTGGGTAATTCTAGACCTGGTCTCAGCTAAGCAATGAACGAGGCTTTTCCACAGTTTGCTGATCTATTTTGTCTATTTTGCTGCTGTCAGAACATGGATCATCAATTTGAACTTTGAAGAGATCTGAAGGTCAGACATTAGGAAGGGAATACGTAGCTCGCAAGGGGATCCTTTGGTAAGCATTCTGAAAATGTCTATCTCTATCCGGAATTGCTGAACCATCGGACACTTCCATCAAACGTGGTAGATGGTTCCCTGCTGTCCACAACCTCAGTAGCAAGGAGGTGAGTAGCAGAGCATGAATCAGGTGATTCTAACTGGTACTATATACCAGTGCATCATAACTTTGTAGTTGGTTTCCGCCAACAAGTTGCAGGAACTGGACTTCATAGTGGCCTAGATCTGGGGCTAGTCATCTTCATTTAGGCCTGGACCCAGATTGGCAGTCTACTGTTGGGTATAGGAAGGAAGGTGCAATGCTAAAGGATCCAACAATGGCAAACAAATCAGGGAGATCAGGCATGGGGAATGTGGTTCATCATGACACCGTCGCTCAAAGAGTATTAAGAGAAGAGGGCCATCTGGAAGCGCCACATTTTCTCTAAAAAGTGCATAATTAGAAGATATCTAAATAATTTCCTGTTTGGTAGATGTAAATCTTTTTGCAAGGATGGGGAGGATTTGATACCTTTGTCAGAAAGCAATTGATACACTTTTGTGGTGTCACGTTCAGTCCACTCCTGAAAACTCTGGAGAATGTCAAGCTGGTAGAAAGGCTGGATTGTAGATAAAAGCATAAGCACTTAAAAAGTCTAAAAGAGTAAGAGAGGTAGAGATCACATAATACACTGTATGTCCTATGTGCCTTGATCTGTTTGATTTAGAATGTTTTTTTTCTATGCTAAAAGAAATTTAATATTCTGTTCTATTCCATTATATTCTTTATTTGCTTGCAGCCCTGATGTGGCCTTATGGCTGTATGTTGTGCCACTAAACTTATTTTCCAACCCATAGACCCTAGAACCAATAGTCAGCATTTCCCCTGTTTAGGTGCTTACTTAGGCTTTCTGATCAATGTGTGACCTGGCACAGTAGCCTCACTGCAAGAATGACCACACCGTAGTACTATACCAACATGCCAGAGCTGCAGTAACATATCATAGTTCTCATACCACCAGAACTGGAACGCAAGCACATGAAGGGAAGTACAGTATTTATTACACTTGATTCTACTTGAATAAAGTGGTAGCAATAGTAGCTCCCATTTCTGTCCTTATAGATTCACTTTATAAGAAAAAGCCATTATAATCACATGGGTACAGCTAGTATGAATTTTTGTTGTGTGTGTGGGAGTTTTCTGCTTTTCAGCTATGTTTAATGTGCACTGTGATGATTAACAGTAGAATCATTAAGTGCATTGTGTTCCCTCTGGCTTTTGTATCTGTTAATTAAAAACAAACAAAATTATAGTAATTGTTCATCTATCCTCTTTGTTTCAATAAAGTGTGGCTTATAATGCACCACTGTTCCAGTTTAAACAAAACTCAGTTCAGCCAAGCATGTCTGTGTAGCTAAAGCCAAATGTTTATTTCATTGTTTATGGCTAAAAAAACATGACTGAAAGCAAATACAATCCAGAAATTTGTATTGCACTCTTGATACTCACTCACATTGGATGTGTTGCCCCATACAGCATGAAGAGCCAGTTGTTGATGCATCCCAAAGCTGTGGGAAGGAGCGCGCAAGTAGCTCTATGAAGACGCAGGAGCTAAGCACCTTCATATGCTGCTTTCCACAGCTCCGAGTTTTGACAGCTGCACACAAGCGATGTGTGGCCTCCGATGGAGACATGACCGCCTCACTTGAATGAGGCCAAATGCAGAAGATAGAGTTCACCAGTTGCCCTCTCTGAAGCCACTGCTGATGCCCTATTGTATATCTTTCCTGCTGAAGCAGAGGATCCACACTAACCCGTGATACTATGCAAGACTTGATTCACCAAGACTAGTCCAAAACATAACAGGACCTCTTTATTTATGTGATGTAGTGGTTTAGCCTTGCCTTGCATAAGTGCAAGCTTCTCTGGTAACTCATGCAGCTATCCCTACTTCTGTAGAATTCTTGCTCCTGAGTCCTTTTTAAATTCCTGTTCTTCACCTGTGAAAAATTTCCAGCCTAAAAAAAAATATGTAATACCTTCAGACTGAACAAAGGCTGAATTTCTGCCAAGAACACTGAGAAATATACTATTCATGTTTTTTTTTCTAATACTCAGCAGAAAATCTGATACTGATACCTGAGGGTTTCCATCATAAATCCCCTTGCATGAACAATGTAGGCTGTTGCATCCCTTGTACTTAAAGGAGAACTATGGTGAATACATTTTGCAATGTACTCCTGTAATCAAAAATGCACCATAAGCTTACAAATGCCTGCATAGGTTCTCATGAACGCGCAGCAGCTCCTACAAGCTGCTATCACTCAATGGGAGAGGAGGATCCCGACAATATTGTCGGGATCACTTCTCAGTACAGAGCTTAGCCCCTCCCGCAGTATATTACATAGAATTGTAAGCTTATGGTGCATTTTTGATTACAGGAGTACATTGCAAATGTATTTGTGTATCATAAGGGAACTAGCAATGGAAAAAAATGTGTACCCCATAGTTGTCTTTTAACTAACACCTTTTGCTACAATGCTGGCTTAAAATCTGTACTTGGTGGCACACCTCAAAGTCAGCTAGGTAGTAAGGAGTTTGCAAACCTTCACAGTTTATCTACAATCAAAGAAGCTATAAATGATTTTCTAAGAATGTGAGCATAAAACAAGTTCCAGGCAAGTTCCGCATTGCCAGTTACTGCTATTGCTGGTTCCAAAACATCTTCCTCCATCTGGTGGGTTTTTTGTTATTTGGGTGCTTGTGTATCAGCTCTTTAAAATGACATAGTTTGTTATCCTAAGAAATCTTCTTATAGCTTCTGCTCTATCTAAAAACTTTTTCCTTAGGAAGTCCTCTGTTAATAAAATGTTGCTTGCCACATTATTTATATGGGCAGGGCATGGGTTAAAAGAGAACTATGGGGTAAGTGTTTTTCCTCATAGTTCTCTTTAGGGTCATCGGAAGACATATACTAACCTCCTCCCATGACCCAAAGCTCAGTATATGACGGGCTAATACTGGCAGCGCCACAGCGGAGACGGATCCCAACAATACTGTCGAGATCCAGTATGAATGACAGCTGGCTCTGCCTATCTAGAGGCAGAGCCTGCTGTGCCCGCCCCCTACCTCCATTCTTTACTCCAGTCAGTGCTGGAGGATCGGAGAAGGGAGGGGGAATCCCTGCGGGGAGCGGTGACTGACAGTCACTGCTCACTGCAGGGAGACGATCAAGAAGTGATCAGATCGTGCATGTTTCTGCTCACTTCCCGATCGATAGAGGCGACCTGTGACAGCTTCTTTGTCACAGGTCGGCTCTATCTATGAGGATGAGTGGAAATCACTCATAGTTCTCCTTTAAGCCTCATTTCTACAGAGCACTAAGCCAGTTATTAGATGTTAAGCTAAATTTACATTTGGCATACCACCCTCTATCATAAGAGATAATAAGCAGGTCAATTAGGTTGTGGAACGAGTTTTACAAACCTCTTAACCGCCAACACAACTGGGTTGATTTGTTTTCCTGGGCAGCATTTTCTTACAGCAATCATGTTAGTGACTCATCAGACTCTTTGCTGTTCCATTTTGTATAGGAGCTTCACCCTAAAGTTCCTCATCCCTTTATTCCTCTTCTTACATGCAAGCTGCCAATACAGGCCATGCAAAGATATAAGAGGTATACTATGCGCCAGTCAGACTTCACTTAAGCCCAACTCCTAGTTTACACTTTCAGCTCCCCCCAGAGTCACCCTGTATGTCTTTTTTGAATACCTTTTTAAGAAGTCTTTACAACTTTTAAAGTAAGGAGAAGAGTATTGCAGATGAAGCAGTTGTTTTTATTTCTCCTGGGGAACATTTTTATGAAAAAAATATTACCTCCAGAGTTGGGCTGTAACGCAGTTGTGACATACCTACAAACCCTATGTTTCATCATTACAGTCCCTCTCCCCTTCTATGCCTCTTCTGATGCACCTGCACAATACAATCCATGCAAACATATAAGAGATATGACTAAAGACAGAGTAATCACTTGTAAGGCCTTTTTATAGTGAAGTTTTCAGTAAAGTCTGCATGAATACATGCATGTATCATGTTATATTTCAGTATCACAATACATATAGCAACAGCATTTTAAAAAAAAATAAAAAAAATACACCTTTTATTATTGACAGTAAGACTGACTTCACCTAGGCTGATCTTTTGTCATAAGTCTGCTGCAGGGATTTAGTCATGTGTTTTGGGACTGCCCTGTTATTAAGAACTATTGGGTGGAGATTACGAATTTCATATCGCAATTCCTCATGCTAGACATCCTGCCGGAAATTGTGCTCTGCCTGCTGGGTCTCACAGAGCGTAATATGTCTACCCATGCCACCAGCACACTGTTGGGGATTCTATTGTTTTATGCTAGGAAACTGATCGTGTTGAACTAGAAAAAGCCAGCTCCGCCTACCTTGGAAAATTGGAGAGGACTAGTGGAGTCAGCTATTGCAATGTATAAGGCAGCATATATTCATCGAGCCTGCCCATAAAAGTTTCATAAAGTCTGGGGACGATGGTTGGATGCCTTCCCTGCTGTAGCAAGTTAGTGGCCAGTATGGACCGTGTACATTATTGACTGTATGGTTGAGAAAGAGGAGAATTGAATATTGAGAGGACGTTTATAAATTGATTGCTAGTGGACACTAGGGATCCTGGAAGACTCTGATGGCGAAGATTCCCCCCTCACTGGTGGCCTGATTGAGATGTCATAATATCCGCACATCGGTGCTCTGAACAGCAATGTTATTTTAATCTGAGTCTCCTAGCAGACGTCCGTCCGGCCGTTCACAAACGGCCATGGACGGAAGGTAGTTAAATTATGTGGATTGCACAGCTCTGGTTGAGGGAAGGGGTGTGGATGGGGGGAGGCTATATTATATTGTTGGAACAATGTTGTAAGTTGTGCCCCTGAGTGTTAGAACTCAGGTGATATCTGTGTACTGAGTGTCTTTATATGTCCTTTGCAGCTATAACAGCTTCAACTTTTCTGGGAAGGCTGTCCACAAGGTTTAGGAGTGTGTCTATGGGAATGTTTGACCATTCTTCCAGAAGCACATTTGTGAGGGCAGGTACAGATGTTGGATGAGAAGGCCTGGCTCGCAGTCTCCACTTTAATTCATCCCAAAGGTGTTCTATCAGGTTGAGGTCAGGACTCTGTGGAGGCCAGTCATTTTCCTCCACCCCAAACTCGCTCATCTATGTCTTTATGGACCTTGCTTTGTGCACTGGTGCGCAGTCATGTTGGAGCAGGAAGGGGCCATCCCCAAACTGTTCCCACAAAGTTGGAAGCATGAAATTGTCCAAAATGTCTTGGTATGCTGATGCCTTATGAGTTCCCTTCACTGGAACTAAGGGGCCAAGTCCAACCCCTGAACAACAACTCCACACCATAATCCCCCTTCCACCAAACTTTACAGTTGGCACAATGCAGTCAGGCAAGTACTGTTCTCCTGGCAACCGCCAAACCCAGACACATCCATCTGATTGCCAGACAGAGAAGCGTGATTCATCACTCCAGACAACACGCCTCCACTTCTCTAGAGTCCAGTGGCGGCGTGTTTTACACCACTGCATCTGACGCTTTGCATTGCATTTGCTGATCTAAGGCTTGGATGCAGCTGCTTGGCCATGGAAACCCATTCTCTCTACGCACTGTTGTTGTGCCAATTTGAAAGCCACACGAAGTAGCTATTGACTCTGCAGACAGTTGGCGACTTCTGCGCACTGTGCGCTTCCGCATGCACAGACCCCGCTCTGTCATTTTACGTGGCCTACCACCTCGTGGCTGAATTGCTGTTGTTCCCAGTTGCTTCCACTTTGTTATAATACCACTAACAGTTGACCGTGGAATATTTAGTAGCAAGGAAATTTCACAGATGGATAGGTGGCAACATATCACAGTACCACGCTTGAATTTACTAAGCTCCTGAGAGCGACCCATTCTTTCACAAATGTAGAAGCAGTCTGCATGCCTAGGTACTTGATTTTGATACACCTGTGGCTATGGAGGTGATTGGAACACCTGAATCCAATGATTCGGAGGGGTGTCCCAATACTTTTTCCAATATAGTGTATCTTCACAAATAAGTCCAGAAGTTTATCCCCCTTTTTATGACTCTCGTGATGTGCCTGCTGCCCGTAAAGTCTGTGTCAAACTCAATAGAAATTAAAGAGGCATAGTAGTAACCGAGAGGACCTCTACTACTTCCAATACATTATGGGGTTGATTTATTAAAGGTAGATAGGCTGTTCATTTTGCAAGGGAATTTTTCCTTAGCTTAGTGAATATGGTAAAAATCCACTTGGCAAAACATACCCAGTTGCGTGCAAAGAAAGTAAAACAAAAAAAAAAAGGTTTTTTTTTGCTTGTTCTTGACTGGATGTTGGAAGCCAGCAGAGCTTCATCTCATTCACTGAGCTAAGTGAAAATTTGCTTGCAAAGTGCACAGCCTATTTTCCTTCAGTAAATTGACCCTTATATGTCTCACTGCACAGTAGTGACTTGCAAGAACTCCCAAATGCAGTTATAGTTGAACCAGCTGAACCTTCAGTTAATTATGACAAACTCTTAAGGTGCCCATACACCTTACGATTATCGGACAAAACTTTTCGGCCGATGATCGAACCGTCGTACGATTTTCGTACGGCGGCCCCATCCTGCCCCGATGATTGCAAGATTAATTTAGCCGTAATTAAGAAAAGCACCTGGACGAAATGCGGTAAATGATTTGCCGTATTTTCGTTAGCTCAAGCGCAGTGTAGATCGTACGACTTTTGACGGACGGAAACGCCAGCAACCTTACTAAAATCGTACGATCTAGCAAAGTTTTCAAACATGCTTGACCGCCAAAAGTCGTACGATTGTACAGTACTATCGGTCGTGCACTCTATTCACACGTTACGATTGTCGTACGAAAAGTCGATCGCATACGATTATCGTACGATAATCGTAAGGTGTATGGGCACCTTTAAACTCCTATTTCCCTTCCATGCCTCTTCTGCTCACAGATTCTGTGTCATCTCAGAGGTCACCTGCAAAACGTTCTTATTACAACTGTAGCAGAGCTACAGAATTCACATTTCTTCACAACAGTTCTTATTAGCGGTTACAGTCTGGGCCCTTTCCACAAATCCAAATACTGTGGTCAAAAACAACCAGGCCTATTTTGGTGCTTCTACTTTGTAATAAAGACAAGACAAAATTCTCTGCGTCAAAGTCACATCTAACTGTAAAAACATCTGTTTTTTCATAGTACTGCCTGCTTAGATCGGGTTTCTGAGTTTTGGCTGCACAGTAAGATCCAAAGGACACGATTTTCTCATCACAAGTGTAATTTTGAAAAGAAGCTCTGCTTTTCAGTTTAAGACATGTACCAGAGGGACATCTTATATTTTTGTGGAAACCAGAACTGAAATTTCTTATTTTAGAGTTAACAGACAGTGTTAAATGATTGCCATTAATCATTTTCCATTGTTTTTCTGCTGTGTAAATGAAAGGCAGCCTGCACTGCATCCTTATTTATGCATTCGGCTATTCTAAAACGGGCCAGACATCTGAGATTGTGGTTGAGCATTGGGATGAGAGAACCGGTCTGCATGAGTTAAGGTGCCCACACACCTTGTGATAATCGTACGATAATTGCGGGAAATCCCGCGATCGTACGATTATCGCAAGGTGTTGGAAGGCGTGAGACCTCTGCTACTGTAAGGTCGCACGACTTTTATTTTAGGAACATGTTCGAAAACCAGCTGAACATCGTACGATTTTTGGCTGGTTTGTGGCATGTTCGCAAAATAAAAGCCGCACGGGCAAGCGCACACTGCCCGTTCAGCTCTGCGGTCATCGAAAGCCCACCTGTCAGCGGGGTGGGCTTGCGATCATCGCAAGTACGATCTGCCTGTCCAAGATAGGCAGATCGTACGTTTTTAAATTACCTTACAACCATCGCAAGACAAAAGTCTTGCGATGGTTGTAAGGTGTGTGCCCAGCATTAGAGTTTGAGGCAGATTGGGCTGCACCGCTTAAATTGGATACTGCAGATAATGAGTGATACACGCCACTCTAGTTTCTACAATTTTGCTACGCGTGTGCATTTACTGTGACATTGTTGGGCCCCCCCAATATACCTAGCATCTGGTTATATGCATGTACAAGATTTCCTGCCACCTACAACAGCCACCAAAGGTACTTTCCCTATATAAAACGCCCTTTACACAGGAGCAGGCTGACATTTTTTTTATTTTATTTGTTAAGTGGAGAAGCTGGATAAAAAGTGTATTTACTGTGGTTTCCTTTTCTGTGAGCAGATGTTGGCTAAGGTTGAAGGGTGGACGAGGAACAAATATATTGTAAATGATGCTGGCTCAGTCTGCTGGTCCAGTCTGCAAGCCCATAAATACATGGTACCTTCCGTAATGGATGGGATAGTCGAGATAAGTCATGACCATCTTGTCCAGCTACTATTAAAAGGTTTCCTGAGAAGTAGGTCATGCCAAGTTAGAACAGAGAGACTAGTCAGGACAGCAGTTTACAAAGAAAATTACTGACAACTTTTCAGAAAAAAACAAGGACTCCAGTTTGCAAAGAAAAAGAACTGACACTTTGCCAGCAGAGTTGTGGCTTCTTATCTTTACACCTTCTAGCACTAGTTTTGGCTATCTTCCAGTTGTGTCCTTTGTAATATAT
>NW_017306719.1:495336-502658 GCF_000935625.1 Nanorana parkeri | reverse complement strand
GTATATATATATATATATATATGATACTATCTGTACTGTGTCCAATGCCACTAATCAGTTCTCTCTGGACGTTTAATGATTGAAACAACACATTCAAAAAGTGGCATCTCTCATCAAAGAAAATTGGTCATTAGCACAGAAAATCCCAGTGCAAGAGAAGTGGGCATGCAAACAAGGCATTGCATTTACAATATGGAGGGTTATTGTTGAGGTTACAGGAGGGATTAGTGTAAAGGTAAATATTTGGATTACACGAAGGGTTAGTGTAAGGTGGGCCTTAGGGTATAGGATACTGCTCTCAGCACTGAACGCTTATCACCAAAAACTCCTAGCTCCTGGCACCAAAAGCCAATATATCAAACAACTATATGTGCCGCGCTGTGATATTACCTAAAGAAACTCTTATGCCTCTAATGACCTCAAAAATAAATGAATATAATATAAAATGTGAATCAATAAGTGAACAAAGAATGTGAAACAATTTAATGATAAACTATAATCAAAAATATGTCACAACTCAGAAGTAAATATCATAGTTAATAACAATGTGCCAGAGAAAATTCAGAAATCTATGCAATATAAATACAATGGGGGGAAATATATCAGAACTGGAGCAGACAAAATCCGGAGCAGGTGTGCATGGCAACCAATCAATTCTCTCTTTAGTTTGTTCAGCTAAGATTTGAAAAGGAAAGAGAGAGGCTGATTGGTTGCCATGCACAGCTGCTCCAAATTTTGTCTGCTTTAGTTTTTATAAATTCCCCACATCTAGAAATGTTTCAATTTTGAATGAAAACAGGAAAACACCTTCAGTGCTGTTTTCATTCAAAACTGAGACATTTTAGATATTCTACGAGCAACAAATTCTTTAGCTCGGCTTTGGCTTTACAGCAGATTTTCTCTTTCTAAACATCCTTGAGCACTGCAAACACAGTAACCATCCACTAAGCACTAAGTATATTTGTTAAATTGAGAATTTCTTGAAAAAGTGAACTCTGCATAGAATTAGTACATCTCAACTTTGGCTCTCAATTTTTTTGTAAGGTGTCAGGTTTTTTGAAAAATATAAAATCGTAGAAGCCACCAGTTGAAGTAATTAATTTAATCAACGGGACTTGCAGTTCACATTAACATCTTGTCTTGCTTACTGTAGCTCTCTTGGTGGCTAAAACAAGCTCCAGATGTTTTGGAAATAGTTTGAATGATTAAATTAAAAACCGTTTTGGTGACAAGGAGCAGCTGTTCCTCTTGCTGGTGACACTGGGTTTTTACATTAAAGGAAACAAATTCTGGCAATAGAAGTCTTTTTTTCCATTTCTCTTATACATCTGAAGCAGTTTTAGAATTTCCTACCGCCCCTCTTAAGTTAAGTGCTGGCAATGGACATATAAATATTTATTGGGGGTATTTTTGTTAGATCTATACTAATTTACTTCTCCTTTAATTATTAAATTAAATGAACTGCTAAGTAATGTACACAAGCTGTGCCCTGATGGCATATGTAAGTCCTGGAGAAGCAACTAAAGGCACTGAGCTTATACTGTTATTTACATATAATAGAGCTACTGCTGCAGTGGGTAAGCATGGCCATGTGCTACATTACCGTCACTGATGATGTGACCAATTCAGGCAAATGATGTGACCAATTATTACTGGCAAAACCAGGGAAGTGTCAATTTGCAAACATTCCCAAAAACATGGTATATTAAAGAGATTTCCCAGACCAAAGCAACCTATAAACAAAACCTTAATC
The DNA here is from genome assembly GCF_000935625.1 of Nanorana parkeri. Taxonomy (NCBI): domain Eukaryota; kingdom Metazoa; phylum Chordata; class Amphibia; order Anura; family Dicroglossidae; genus Nanorana; species Nanorana parkeri. The sequence continues at coordinate 500,905 of NW_017306719.1, read as the reverse complement.
ACTTGATGAGCGTCATGTTACACCCCCTTCCTGTCCAGGCCATTTTTTCAGTTTTCAATGCTGTGATAGTCATTGTACCACTGTACTCAAATCCCAACACTGTGCCTGTGGCACTGTAAACCCCCCAAAACAATCCCACATTGGTGGTAAGTGGTAAAAACATTGGTGGTAAGTGGTCCCCAATTCCCTATTCAATTGCACATTTATTGCACTGCCACTTTAAATCCTCACAAAAAATTGCTGGTCAGTGGCATTTTAAAAATCCCCACCACCTCCCCTTTCAATGGTGGTTGCTGGCACTTTAAATCCCCCCTAAAACATTCTCACTACATTGGTAGTCAGTTGCCCTTAGCACCCCCCTTCAACACTCACACACAAACCTTTGAGCGCAGCTCACCTTTCTGTGGCCAGATAATTGAATGCAGTTATTCTTTAATTGAATCCTCCTTCATTCCCCTGCTCTGTTGTGAGGGGAAGGGGAGGGCTTGCCAATATAAACAGTACTTTGTTTACATTGATGACCACTGTGATTGGTCATCACAGTAATCACAGAGCCGCTCCAACCACTTAATGGTTGGAGCAGTGGTTATGTTGCGCAGGCAGCGTGCCCACATGTGAACAAGAAAGGACATACAGGTACGTCCACCCCGCGCAGTAGGTGGGCCATCTGGTTGTTGTAAAGTTGTTGCATAGTGGTTCCATTTTAAAATGCATAAAAGTTTATAAATAAAATCTAGAAAAAAAAACGATTTCAATGTATGCGTCCGGGAATCATACATAGTGCTTTGTGGTTGGCCATATTATTTTTTTTAAATTGCAGTTTTTTTTGATAAATCAACATTGTTTGGCATGTGCATTCTGTTGTGCAGTACGGTATAAAATCTGCTCTTTAAGAGTCCATTCACATCCCGGGGTGCATACATGTTAACACGTATGTTTGCATTAAGGCAGTCTATTCAAATGAATGAACTGACAATACATTAAATGTCAGAAAAAAATTTTTTTGTTGGTGCCAGTACAAGCTGGCCAGTCAGGAAGCCAGGCGTCAAGTCATTAGCCATCCCTGGCTTCCTGATTGGCCAGAAAGCCAGCTCCATGCTTCTTCATCACCTGATAACGAAGGAGCATGGAGACGGCTTCTCCCTGCTAATCGGGAAGCTGGGTGGCGAGTCTTTACTCGCTGCCCGGCTTCCCGGGTAATCAGGAAGACAGGTGAAAGTCATTACACGCCATCTAGCTTTCTTAATGGGACTTCCGGTATCAGTGAGTACCATAAAAAAATATCGGTACTTGTACTCCATAGAGAAAAACCGGTATCGTTGCATCCTACTACAAATGTAAAAAAAGAAGTTGATGAAAGCTTTCTTCATATGCGGTACTTGTTGGATGTTAACTGACAATAGATAATCACACAGAGATCAATAATAAGTTTACAGTGTATAGGCTTACATTGTAAGGTTGGTTATACCATTAGTGACCGTCTCTCCAATTATGACTACGTTAATGAATTAATGGGTATCTATGGTCAAAAACTAAAAATAAAGAAAGATGTAAAGACAAAATGCCCTGGGCACCATAAGGAGTAAAATAATGCGGCAGCCGTGATAAATCCTGCTTGCGGTCAAGTTAATAGTGGGAAAGGCTGAAGATGCATGGTTAAATAAACTCTGAGCCTACTATACTATGGGTCAAGAATGTGTAAGGCGCAGAGTGAAGGGAACAGGAGTGTGTAACACACAGAGTGAATGGATAAGGATTGTCTAATGCACGGACTTCAGCGGTCAAGAGTGCGTAATGCATGGAGTGCAGGGGCCAGGAGTGTGTAACGCAGAACACAGGGGTCAAGAGTGCATGGCGAAGAGCAGGAATCAGGAGTATGTACCATACAAAGTGCAGGGGTCAGGACTAGGTAACACATAGAATAAAGAAGTCAGGAACAAGTAACACATGGAGTACATGAGGTCATGAGTAGGTAATGCATATAGTACAGAGCTCATCAGTAGGTAATGCCTGGAGTACAGGGCTCATTAGTAGGTAATGCATAGAGTACAGAGGTCATCAGTAGGTAATGCATAGAGTACAGAGGTCATCAGTAGGTAATGAATGGTGTACAGGGGTCATTAGTAGGTAATGCATGGTGTACAGTGGTCATTAGTAGGTAATGCTTGGTGTACAGGGGTCATTAGAAGGTAATGCAGGGGTCATCAGAAACTACCCCCTCTTCCTAGTACAAGCCCAATTCCAAAATAAAGTTGGGATGCCGTGTAAAATCTACATGAAACAGAATGCAAGGATTTGCAATTTTCAAAAACCCATATGTTATTTACAATAGAAAATTGTTTAAACTGGAAAAATACCATTTTAAGAAGAAAAAAAAAGGTAATTTTGAAATTGATGGCAGCAACACGTCTCAAAAAAGTTGGGACAGGGCAACAAAAAGCTGGCAAAGTAAGTGGTACTAACAAGGAAGAGCTGGAAGAACATTTTGCAACTAGAGTAGTTAGGTTAATTGGCAACAGGTCAGTAACATGATTGGGTACAAAAAGAGCATGTCAGAGAATTTCGTGTCTCAGAAGTAAAGATGGGCAGAGATTTACCTATATGTGAAAAGCTATGTCTATAACTTATTGAACAATTTCAGAGCAATGTTCCTCAATGTAAAATTGCAAAGAATTTAAATATCATCATCTACAGTACATAATATAATCAAAAGATTCCTAGAAGCTGGAGAAATCTCTGTGCTCAAGGGACAAGGCCGAAACACATTGTTGGATGTCGGTGATCTTCAGGCCCACAGATGGCACTGCATTAAAAACAGGCATGATTCTTGGAATACTTCCAAAAAGTGAACATAGTTCACTGTGCCATCCAAAAATTGTATATTTTCTCAGTTTAAACATTTGATGTGTTTTCTATTTTCTAAATAAAAGTGAATACAATATGGGTTTATGAGATTTGCAAATTATTGCATTCTGTTTTATGTAGATTTTACACAGCGTTCCAACTTTTTTGGAATCTGGGTTGTACAATTCCACCTCCCCCATACAGATCCCCCCCAAATCCCCCCTAGTACAGATCTCACTAATAGAGACTTCCCTTCTGACATACCTCCTCCCCTTAACCTCCCTCTACATACAGACTATCTCCCAAACCCCTTCCCCCCATGCAGACTCCAGAGCACCCTCAAGTTCCATTCTAAACTTAACAGACTTCAGACACAACAGAACATAGTCTTCCCCTCCCTCCGTCACGTGGCATTCGCATCAGAGCCGTGTAGGAAATTTGGGGAGCTCTCCTTGGCTCTGTATATACACACAGCTACTGTATCTGAGGTCTGAAGCGGCTGCATGTGAAACTCATCAGAGCCAAGGAGGAGCTTAGGGGAGCTTTCTTCGGCTCTGTAAACACAGCTACAGCTACTGTATCTGAGGTTGAGTAAGAATGGCCACAATTTATGACACCTGGGAACCGGAATGTCTCAGCACTACACTAGGCAGTCATCCACTGGGATGCTGTTTGCCAGGGATAAAGCCCTCAAAACAGGGATTGTTACAGTCAAACTGGGATGAATGGTAACCTTAGGCTAAGCCGGCAAGCAGAGTTGCCCATTTCGGCCCTGTTCCCTGCCACTTATCACCATTGACTGGTACCAGCTTCTGCGCTACCCCTCTTATGCCACAGTCAGTTAGGGTAGAACTACGGTACCAAAAGACACATATAATGTAGCACTAGCATTACCCCCTGAAATATAGGTTTATTACCTTTTGCTCCTGCTAGCAAATCAGTTGATTTTCTTTTCCCTGTAATAGGGAAACAATGCTGTTCATTCTTCAGTAAAATCATGCTGCAACACTGTCACCCTGTGGGGCAGGGTAATCTTAAAGGACATGTAGCTACACATAAAGTATGTGACAAACAAATTAAAGCACATCTCCAGTTAACACTTTTTAAGCAATGTTTTTTTCATAAGGAAAAAAAGGTTGAGTTGACAGTTGAGCCCCTGTCAGTATACTATTTGTTCCAGCCCTGTAACTGTCACTTTTGATTCTACAGTGCATTACAGGATACCCGTGGGCCCATCAGGTACATTAAATACATACTTACATTGGGCCACGCTGGACCAATGTGAGTATGCATAAGACTTTATACCTGGAGTTCAGCTTTAAGCATATTACCTGTTACACTGGATACTCTTGACACATCTTGTGAGTGAGAATAGCGATTCCGGTTCTGGTTCTGGTTCTTGCGCTTGCTTGTTGCAGATCTTGCTGTCCTCAGGTGAACCTCACTTGCTTTGAAAAAAGCTACCATGAATGGCTGCTTGTCATATGGGCCATCCCTGCCAACCAGACCGGCAACTCTTGTGTTTACATTCTGACCTGGAGCCAGATGAAAGATGAGTGCATTTGTTATGTAAGGGAACTATAGCATGTATAAATATACATTGAGATCTATAATTATGTCTGTTAAATAACATAATGTATAACCTGTAATCAAATGGAATAAAATTCAAGTACAAGTAAATACATGGAATAACATATGAGCAAAAACGATGGTATGCATGAAAAGGAATTAATGTACATTACATAAACGTGTAGGAATTTTGAATTTTGTAAGGCAGCAGTGAAGATCCAGCCCAGTAGGTCTCTAACAAACAGAAATTTCAAGGAAGACGGCATTCTTTAGAGGCTAAAACCTTTGCACAGTGCCTAATCAACTTATAACTGATACAGAAAATAGATATGGGAGCGGCAAATTCACTACACATGCAACAAAACAACATTTATTATTTTTCAGTCTTGTGAGCAAAAAACACCAGGTGACCTAACGAAAATCAGTTTCTAATATTTTATTAAATCACACATTTATACACTTACAAATGTATGCAGTAGCTTATAAACACTAGCAAGTGTGATACCTACACTAATCAATGAGAATATGAAGTCATATATAGCAATGACAAGCTACCTTACGTTCAGGTTACCCTATACCTCCTTAAAAGTACAGCAACACATTAAAGATCCAAATCCAGCTTATCCTCTACATGAGAGCAGGTTAGATTAGGAAGAACTCTTGCAGCAGACGTAATTATTGTGTGTGGCTTTCATATATAATGATATTTTAATTCACTTCTTTTGATGAGAAAAAGTATATATTAGTAACACCCCCTCCCCAATTCAGTGTTAAACCCACTTTTCTCATGGTAATTTTTTTTAAATAGAAAAGTTTGCTAGGTTTTTTTTATTACTTAGCCTTAGTAATAATAGATATAATTTAATCTGGTGTTAAATTTTTTATATATTTGTTTAAAGAAGCTTACAACAGTAACAACAGCCAAAAAAACAACACATAAGAAGATCAAAAGAGTGATGCATACTACATTTGCTAAATTTGTCCGCAATATATCGATGACATTTTTGCAGGAGCTTTCTCACTCTCTCTCCCCTGCCCCTTTTTCTATTTTTCTCTATTCTCTCTATCTCTCTATTCTATGCTTTGAAGAGCAAAGATCTGTTAAAATGTATTTACATGCACAAAACACTTTACAAAAACACACATTATATATATA
>NW_017306719.1:491986-495272 GCF_000935625.1 Nanorana parkeri | reverse complement strand
AAAAATGAAAATATCTTTACTGACCATCTCTTCATCTTGACATCTCTTGACATTCTCTGACATCTTGACATTCTCTGACATCTTGATTCTCTCTTCACTGCTCCGAAGTACATGCTCAAACTTTTCCTAGATTAGTGGTTTTGGGTAACTGGAAACACACTCAACAATTTTATTACCTTCCCATCACAGAAAAGTAAAAAAGGTAAATCGATAATCCCCTTGGTTGTCCACAATTCCTCCTTTACATTATAGCAGGATAAATACATTTCACCACTTCTCCTCCTCTTCTCACCAGGTGGATAGGATCTCAGATAGCAATTCCAAATAAATGATGCAAAATAAACCTCATATAGCATAAATGATTTAATTAAAATAACAACAACAAAAATATAAAAGCTGATCCCCTCACAGAGAGAGTACACATAGCACTATAACAACCCCTTAAAGAAAGAGATCCACCAATTATGGCTGGACCTGCAGAGCCATACCTACACCATACTTGAAATGAACACATAGCAAATGTATGCTATATAAAGTTTAATTTGCATTAGTGAGTCTGTTTCCAATTTGTTACACAAGAGCACTGATCTGAGAGAAAGTTGAGCATGTAGTTTGGAGGGAAGAGAGGATCACGCTTATATGAGACTTTCACAAGAGATACTTTAGCTTTTTTATACACTTTATTTAATATATGCATAAATACTGTATATTGGACATGTGCACCGAAAGAAATTCAGTTCGGTTCGTTTTTTTCGTTATTTAATTTTTCTGCATTCCGGTCCAAAAGTCAATTTGTTTCAGGATTTGGATTTAGGACGAATTCTAAATTTTTGTTAATTTTGGATGAGTTAAATTATGTTTACTAATAGTTCTTGCCTATACGGCTTCCCACCACTAAATTAAGTGCTCACTGTTTTCCCCAAACATGTTGGTTGAGATAAAATACTTTCAGGGGTATTCACAAAAGAGTGAAGAGTTTGGAGAAGACAGGAGAAGTGAGCAATCTAGGCCAAAATAGATGATTTAGAAAAATTCTCCAATTCAGCTCACTTTCGAGTTCAGCTATTTTGTCCTAGATTGCTTACCTCTCCTGCCTTCTTCAAACCCTTCACACGTTTGTGAATAGCTGTTTATATTACACCCATGTCAGATATTTGCTTTTGGGTTCAATGAGTCGTCACAAACACTTTGGCTTGTTGTTATCTATAGTGGGCATTTTCAGGGTTTCACTTGAAAGTATTATTCTTATGTTTGCTAAGTAAATGTAGTTCACAGCTTCTTTAAAGGTAATTACCAGTTCACATGTTCCTAATTAGTATCCAAGTTTTTTAGCAGTCATGACCTACCATCTCTGGTTTCTACACTAAGCTGTAGTCCAAGGTTGCGCCGCGGATTCATTACCCATAAGTTACTGGTTGCAGTGATGTCGAATTCCAGCCAACCTTCCTCAGAAGCCCACACTGTCTGAGTATCCAGGAGGAAGAAATCAGATTCTCTGTTATTGGAACAAAACAAGAGCATCTTAGTATACAGTTCCACATCAAGCTAAACAACATAAGCATGTACCCCAGCCTTTTATTTTTTTTTAGCTTTGTATAGAGTGGGGACGTTTCTGTGACCCCTTTAGGGGGGAATTCCCTTATTGTCTGTCCCTGTGATGCCAGTACAAGAAATGGGAGGTGTAGTCATCACCAGGAATAGAACACACAGGCAGCACTAAAAATTGTCAAAAGTTCTAATCCATCCCCACTCTATAAATGTGTTTTTTTGTGTGTGTTCTTATTGAAAGGATTTCCTATCACTTCCTGTCCTGAAAGGAAGTAAGGAAAAATCTCACAGCATTAAAAACCTGACAAATGTTCTACCCCCCCCGCCCACTCTACTCTATCCAAATATAAATAAAATGTTTTGGCTGGAGCCATGCTTTAAAAATGTTTGATTTGTATAGTAAAGTGAACCTGTGTTCAGACCTTTGTTGCTGAAGGCATTATGGAGAAATTCATTCTGAAAGTTCACAACAAAAGGCACAGAAATCACAGCTCCTCTCTCATGTAGCTGTAGGCTTTGTGGAGAAATTCATACGGAAAGTTAATTTATAAATACTAATAATAAATATATAAATAGCAATAACAACAACAAAAGGCACTGAAATTACAACTCCTCTCTCCTGTAGCTGTAGGCTTTGTTGAGAAATTCATACTAAAAGTCCATTTATAAATACCAATAATACATATATAAATACCAATAATAACAACAAAGGCACAGAAATCACAGCTCCTCTTTCCTGTAACTGTAGGCTTTGTGGAGAAATTCATACTGAAAGTCCATTTATAAATACCAATAATAACAACAAGGGGATAGAAATCACAGCTCCTCTCTCCTGTAGCTGTAGGCTTTGTGGAGAAATTCATACTGAAAGTTCACAACAAAGGCATTGAAATCATAAGCTGGGTACATCTTAGCCATCACTAAGACAGGTCAGGACAAACTCTTCCCAGTGTTTATTATAATTATTATCATTTGGCAGATTTAGTTTACCACTTCTTTCAATGTTTTATAGTACAACAAAGAATGAATAATTGAAATATAAAATATATACTACATAGAGTTTACTTAACATCCTTATATATTTTCTCTGAAGGACATGCCTTGGTTTCATATTTTCCATAATGATATCTGTGTTCCTTTCAGAATGTTTTCACCTTTAGAATCAAGTAACTTCATCTAGAACTTGATGCATGAAATGTTATCTCAAGCCAGAAAGCTAAACACTGAATGTCCTCCAATCCACCAGTGGTCATGGAGTAAAAAAAGAAAACAGAAGCAAGCCTTTTACCTTCACAAATTGGATTTATAGACACAGTATCTGCTCAGTATAATAACATTTAGTATCTATAGCCAAATCACCAAATTCCAGATGATCTCCTTAGGATATCATAATATAGAATCCTAGAACGTGAATTATAATAAGAAGCAAAAAAAATAAATAAAAAATCACCTCTGATGTAAACCCAAAATATATACTTACCTTTCTCCAAGCTCTGACATGCTCCACAAACACATTACATCCTTCTTACTGGCAGGAAAATATTATATGTACCCCCTACATCAGGAATATTATGCTGCTGTAATTTCCTAAACAGTGCAGGAACTAAATGTTGTATGTTTATAGTTGATTTTTCCATGTGACATGTCCTATATGTATCAAGTTATCTTCCTTGCTCTTCCTTTCTATAAACAAATAATATATATAAGAAATATATTTTTTTAATTTTTTGTGTTTATA
>NW_017306719.1:485559-491778 GCF_000935625.1 Nanorana parkeri | reverse complement strand
TTGTAACACCTTTTTATATACATTCATCTGTATGACAATAATGGCATATGGTGCTTGATATAGTACATGTACTACTAAAAATATTTTACTGCCATTCAATGAACAGCCAATCAGAATGGCTCTGTATCATGTGATCACTTTGAACGAATTACAGGGATCACAGAAAAAAATGCTCCTTGGTACAGTGAGAAAGGCAGCACCAGTGATACAAGAGGTCCCACCAATAATGAAGTGGATGGGTGGGGGGGTTAAATGGCACAGCCAGGTCACTATCTGCAAGGAGTTTGCATGTTTTCCCTGTGCTTGTGTGGGATTCCTCCGGGTACCCTGGTTTCCTCCCGCACTCCAAAGACATGCTGGAAGGTTTACTGGCTCCTGTCTAAATTGGCCCCAGTATTCGCTACTGCAGAGTTTGAGTACAATCATCACCTCTATATAACATTCAAACATTCATACTTAATTGCATTTAAAATAAAACAGATCATAGTCCTAGTCTTCATGCATAACATTGAATACTGGGGGTATTGCACAGCTGTGTCAAAAGAAACAATCGAACTTTATTACCATTCTGCAACAACAACAAAATAACCGCACAGTATTGTATATTGTATGTTATTAATAATGATTGTCAGTGCTGTGGTCATGCTGTATCTGTACCATTGTTCATAATTTCCTCAGGTTCTCTTCCTAAAAAAGAATTAATACTAAAAAATGATGGTACAGGCAGGAGGAGAGGTGACCATTCCATGTCTTCTATACAGAAAGAAATTTGAAGCTTGATTATAGCAAGAGTCTTTTTAAATGTGTTAAAAGGCATTGTTCTAAAGCCTGACTGAACTAATAATGATCCACATCTATTTGCCAAAAAGTAAAAACATAGGAGACGAATAAATATCAATTTAATTACTGAGCCATTCCAGGCAACAGGTAAAATAAATGAACTCCTAGAGCTTTCCATGAGACACAAAATCTGAGCTAAATATAAAAAGACCATCCGAATTGCCATCAAAGTAAGTTGTTTTTTATGGTCTGTTAGATTTGCCAAGCTTCTTCTCACAGTACTGCAGCCACTTTTCACCTTAGCCTATGATGAGTAACCTGTCATTGTGAGAACTACGGTTGCATTGGCCTGTGAAACATGGCATCCTGCTCTTTTCTGAAGGGTGATATTCAGGGCTATCCAGAAAACAAAGATAGCTGGTAATCACAAATAGTTAGCTAGTAGGAGAGCCAGATGTAGAAATAAACTGAATGAAAATTATATATATTCAATTAACAGACTATGTGGTTGATTTACTAAAGGCAAAAAGGTTGTTCACTTTGCAAGGGAAGTTTCAAGTTGCAAGGGAATGTTCCCTTAGCTTAGTGAATGTGGTGAAACTCTGCTAATGTCCATCATCCAATAACTGTATGTGCAAGAAAAATGTTTTTTTAATTTTACTCTTACATTGGTGGGTATCTCTGCAGAGTGATTTTTTTAACCACTCTGCTAAGCTAAGGGAATGTTTTCTTGCAAAGTGAAAATTTAACAGTCTATTTGCCTTTAGTAAATGAACCCCCGTGTCTTCTGAGTTAAAAGAAGAAAGGATTAATAAAGAGTTTAGAGAAGAAAGGGTAAATAATAATTGTCCTTGGAGTTCTGCTTGAAATACAAATGGAATACACTTTTAGGAGTATGGGTAGCTATAATTCAAAGCCAATACCATTAGAAACATCTAACATTTACCTTTATCTTCAGAAGTAAACATATATGTGAAAATGTAATTAGGATTTACTGAATTTGCATTCACAATGCAGTTTACGTTTTAGGGTAAGTCATGGCTCTGAATCATGCTAATATAAAACACACTTAATAAAACCCACATAGGCCACATACAAACAATTCTCAAGCATAACAGAAGGGACATGACTTATATCACATCCTCAAATTTTCTGGATGAAGCTCAAAGCTTTCAATGAATGCAGTGTTAAAACAATTGCTATGCATCAATAGCACTGCAGCTGAACATTAATTAAACATGTTCCTAAAAAAAATATAATCCGCTAAACCCTTACATTGACACTACTTCAAAGGCACTGGTGCAAGAACTTTCTAATCTCCTTTTAATTGAAGCTCACTTTATACATTCGTAGACAGTGTAGAGTGGAGAAATACACCATATTTTGCAATCTTATGTTTATCTGAAAATTCTGTTTGTACCCAATCCCAGAAAGAAGAGTGTTGACTAGTTAATGATAAGGAATGACCCGGTCACCTTTAGTTGACAGTGTCTCCATATGCAACTTTAGAGCTTGAAATGGTAATGATACAGATGATGAGGTCATCAATGTTAAAGCAGCACTTCAGGATGTGCTCAGTGCTCACCTCTCTCTCTCCCTCCACTCTGGCTGTGCTATGTCCCTCAGTGTCCTCACATATAAACCAAGTGACTGGACCTTGCATTAGACATGACGACAGGTCCATAGACCGCCAGGGCATGGGGGAGGAGAGGCTGTGGGGACTAGCGATAATACTATTATGTTGCGCTTGGTATGGACAATCTTCTAAATCCAACACCACCATATATATGTGAGTGAATTAATGAGTAACCTGTGTGATACTTGATTAGATATGGTGATTAGTAGGGATGCACCGATACCGATATTAGTATCGGTATCGGTGCCGATACCGAGTATTTGGGTGAGTACTCGTACTCGCCCAAATGCTCCGATACCTAGCACGAGTACTTCCTGTATCAGAAAGCCGGGCAGCACATCAATGCACGCTGCTCGGTTTCCTGATTGGCCAGGAAACGGCTCCATGCTCTCTCGTCACTTGTGATGAGAGAGCATGGAGCTGACTTCCCGGCCAATCAGGAAGCTGGGTAGCATGTAATGATGCAGCGCCCGGCATTCTGATTGGCCGGGAAGCCGGCGTCAGGCTCCCTCGTCATCTCATGAATCATAATATTAAGAAAGTGACCTTAAAGCATTAGTTTGTATTGCTTTAGAAAAAATGTGACCTGTCCCTTTAAGAAAAAGTATCGGTAATTGGTATCTGTGAGTACTTGATCAAAAGTATCGGTACTCGTACTCGGTCTTAAAAAAGTGGTATCGGTGTATCCCTAGTGATTAGTATTCAATATGTCAACCTTTGTGTGCAATCGCAACAGTGTGTTATGTGTCAGTGGCTGACTAAGGACCTGTTCATCCACTACACCACAGGTATAAATAAATAATAAAAAAATAAATAAAAAGTGATTGGTTCTGTGAGTGAAATTATTTTTGTTGTTTGTGTAAAGCGGAGACACATAGATTTGTTCGTCCACTGGTACAATATATCGCAAAAACAAAAACTTTAAAACGGTGTATTAAATATTTAAACCCTTCCTTACATTAGTGTAGCAGTGTTTGTAACATTGAATGTGACTTTGTGTCATTATCTGCGAATGATTGGTTGTGAGTGATCAATCTATTCTTGCTGTGCCGATTGTATTAAATGTCATGAATGTGCAATCATATAAACGAAATATTAGTTAGATATGGATGGGACAATGAGGGGGGCCTATCCTTGCACACCTCCAGGATACTAGATGCATTCATTTGAATAACCAGATCTGCAAGCGGAGTCGGCGCCCATAAGTAACCCCAGATCTGGGTATAATCACAACTAATATCTTAAATTAGGCAAAATGGGTCAATATCATGTAAACGCAATTAAGTCCTCACATAAGATCAATCCTTATGTCAACACAAATCAGTCAAACAGTCCTCTGCTTCACCCCAACTGTTAGATACCGTGTTTCCCCCGAAAATAAGACACTGTCTTATTTTTTTTTTTTGCACGAAATAAGACACTAGGTCTTATTTTCGAGGGGGTTACTTTCGGGGAAACATGGTAGTAATATGTGGGGGATGTTGTTACTTATCTGTCCTCCTGGATTTCTCCTAGGATTACGTGAAAAAGTGAATACGTTTCAGAGGAGTCTCTTCAATAATCGCTTGTAGTTATGGTATATCGTCCATTTCCACACTCTGTGTCTGAAAAGCCGGGTTGGACGCCAATCTCTCGTTCCCCTCCGGTTAACCCTTCTTGCACCGCATAGACAGCGGAATCCGTCCACCGGAGTTTTCAAAAACAGGAAAGGGGAAAAAGGAAAAAAAAACTCCTAAGTGCAGCGATTTGAAAACATTTATTTCAAACCAAAATTTCTGCACTTACAAGAACAGAGAATATAAAAGCATTGAGTGGTGGGAGCACTCGGCCATACGAGCCTAATGGTCTGTAGGAGACGGAGCCGTTGTTGCCCTTGGCGCGTTTCGGGACTTTCTCAAAACTGTATTGAGGGGACTAGCGGCCATGCGGAATTGAGGATCAGGTAATGTGTGAAAGTTGTAAAGGACAGGTCCAGTTGGTGATCGCTCTCCGGAGGGGTGGTTTTGATGCTGGTGTGATCCCGGTTTTGATGCTGGTGTGCTGATCATGGCGTGTGCGGACCGGGGTGTATGATGCTTGTGCTATAGAATAAACAAAAAGGAGGAAGAAGCACGACGATCTAGCGCAGGTAAAAGAGGGTGGAGCGGAGGGGTGAGGAATGTGTGAGATAATTATTCTCACATGTAATTGGGTGGATCTGAGCTATGGTGTTTGAGAGCTCTTTGACGTGGTGCGATGCTTGCTGTGTCGAACTTCAGGTGAGGACTTCCAATGCAGTGACGTAGGGATCAACAAATGGATAAATATTGGCACGATGAGTGATCTGGTGTACACTTTAGAGGCTGGTGTAAAATACATGAACTCACCATTGAGTAAATAAGGTTGCGGGCTCAGCGACGATGGTCCATGCAGGTGATGAAGAAAGCAGTATGGTTACCAGGAATTAACTTCTGTGGAGGATTCTCCGATGCTTCTGATATGTTCAAATCTTGATGTGATGAGGAAGGTACTTTTTGCAGTCAAGGATCAGGTAAGTAGATCTTCTTTAAAGTGACATTAAACCCTCAAATTTTTTTAACATAAACCAATACTGTAATGTGTGCCTTACTGTAATCCATGGTAGTTTCCCTTCTCTTTGCTGCTCTTCCTTTTAAATCCTTATCTCTTCTCATGCTGGGGGAGAACTTCCTTTTGCAGCTGAGTGCCTCTTCCTGTAGTGCTGGCTCAGGTTGTGAACCTACACACAGACACCATGTATCCATTTCAGAGACAAGGCAGTCTGCTGCAAAACAGAAGTTCTGCCCAGCATGAGAACAGATACAGATTTAAAAGGAAGAGCAGCAAAGAGAAGGGAAACAACCATGGATTACAGTAAGGCACACATTACAGTATTGTTTTATGTTAAACAATCTGAGGGTTGTAATTATCAAGTGTGACAATGTTATCAGCCCAGGCATAGTGGATTCAACAGTACTGCATTGAGCTGTTATGACTTAAACCTTAATGGGGATTTTTAATTTTTTTTATTTACCCAAGTGAGCTCCATTTAAATCCCTAATGGGCCAGAGCAATTTTTACATTTTAGCTATAAAAATATGGATTCAACAATACCTCATTCTAAAGACAAATAATATAAAATTAAAAAATAATTAAATAATATGTTTCTAGATTGGCCAGTGATAGTTTGAAAACAATTAGCGTTTCTGTACATGTATTCTGATGTTTGTTCTGTTTAATGACACTAAAATTACGATCTGCATAGAGCTGTTTTTAATTCTGTTAATCTGAAGCTACAAAAACAAGAGTAGAGGAATGAGTTAATTTGGGCTGTTTAGAGTTATATAAGCAGGTAGGAAGACACATTTTAATAAATTGTTGTGAAGCTGCTTTACCTGATGTAAGGTGATGGAGATGAGAAACAAAGGAATTAAATCGTTTCTTACCTTTGTTCTTCAGTTCGCGTCTAGGGGCCATAATGCGGTAAGTCTGTGATATTACATTCAAACTGGAAAGAACATTTTTGCAGAGAACAAATGTTTGCGCTGTTTCGCACGATGAAATCATTTATGAATACACCACTATGTGGTCTATTCACGAAACTGCCGAAGGATCTGGCCGTAGCTTCGGCCGATCCTTCGGCTAGCTTCGGACCCAGGACCCCTTCGGTTCAGTAGAACCGAGGGGGTGCTGTACGGGCTATTCACAATAGCCCGTACAGCTCCCGATCATTGCCGAGCGGCTCAGTCGAGCCAATCGCATATGCCTCGGCTCGGCTGAGCCGTGCTGAAAGCCGAAGCTGGCCG
>NW_017306719.1:479340-485009 GCF_000935625.1 Nanorana parkeri | reverse complement strand
TGTGCAGCTACCCGGGAAGTAAGACCTAGCGGATTTCTGTAATATAAGACCTACCACCGAACTAGGTCTTATTTTCGGGGTAGTTCTTATATTACAGAAATCCCTGAAGATAGTGCTAGGTCTTATTTTCGGGGTAGGTCTTACTTTCGGGGAAACATGGTAGTAATATGTGGGGGATGTTGTTACTTATCTGTCCTCCTGGATTTCTCCTAGGATTACGTGAAAAAGTGAATACGTTTCAGAGGAGTCTCTTCAATAATCGCTTGTAGTTATGGTATATCGTCCATTTCCACACTCTGTGTCTGAAAAGCCGGGTTGGACGCCAATCTCTCGTTCCCCTCCGGTTAACCCTTCTTGCACCGCATAGACAGCGGAATCCGTCCACCGGAGTTTTCAAAAACAGGAAAGGGGAAAAAGGAAAAAAAAACTCCTAAGTGCAGCGATTTGAAAACATTTATTTCAAACCAAAATTTCTGCACTTACAAGAACAGAGAATATAAAAGCATTGAGTGGTGGGAGCACTCGGCCATACGAGCCTAATGGTCTGTAGGAGACGGAGCCGTTGTTGCCCTTGGCGCGTTTCGGGACTTTCTCAAAACTGTATTGAGGGGACTAGCGGCCATGCGGAATTGAGGATCAGGTAATGTGTGAAAGTTGTAAAGGACAGGTCCAGTTGGTGATCGCTCTCCGGAGGGGTGGTTTTGATGCTGGTGTGATCCCGGTTTTGATGCTGGTGTGCTGATCATGGCGTGTGCGGACCGGGGTGTATGATGCTTGTGCTATAGAATAAACAAAAAGGAGGAAGAAGCACGACGATCTAGCGCAGGTAAAAGAGGGTGGAGCGGAGGGGTGAGGAATGTGTGAGATAATTATTCTCACATGTAATTGGGTGGATCTGAGCTATGGTGTTTGAGAGCTCTTTGACGTGGTGCGATGCTTGCTGTGTCGAACTTCAGGTGAGGACTTCCAATGCAGTGACGTAGGGATCAACAAATGGATAAATATTGGCACGATGAGTGATCTGGTGTACACTTTAGAGGCTGGTGTAAAATACATGAACTCACCATTGAGTAAATAAGGTTGCGGGCTCAGCGACGATGGTCCATGCAGGTGATGAAGAAAGCAGTATGGTTACCAGGAATTAACTTCTGTGGAGGATTCTCCGATGCTTCTGATATGTTCAAATCTTGATGTGATGAGGAAGGTACTTTTTGCAGTCAAGGATCAGGTAAGTAGATCTTC
The DNA here is from genome assembly GCF_000935625.1 of Nanorana parkeri. NCBI lineage: Eukaryota > Metazoa > Chordata > Amphibia > Anura > Dicroglossidae > Nanorana > Nanorana parkeri. The sequence continues at coordinate 483,767 of NW_017306719.1, read as the reverse complement.
TTTAAAGTGACATTAAACCCTCAAATTTTTTTAACATAAACCAATACTGTAATGTGTGCCTTACTGTAATCCATGGTAGTTTCCCTTCTCTTTGCTGCTCTTCCTTTTAAATCCTTATCTCTTCTCATGCTGGGGGAGAACTTCCTTTTGCAGCTGAGTGCCTCTTCCTGTAGTGCTGGCTCAGGTTGTGAACCTACACACAGACACCATGTATCCATTTCAGAGACAAGGCAGTCTGCTGCAAAACAGAAGTTCTGCCCAGCATGAGAACAGATACAGATTTAAAAGGAAGAGCAGCAAAGAGAAGGGAAACAACCATGGATTACAGTAAGGCACACATTACAGTATTGTTTTATGTTAAACAATCTGAGGGTTGTAATTATCAAGTGTGACAATGTTATCAGCCCAGGCATAGTGGATTCAACAGTACTGCATTGAGCTGTTATGACTTAAACCTTAATGGGGATTTTTAATTTTTTTTATTTACCCAAGTGAGCTCCATTTAAATCCCTAATGGGCCAGAGCAATTTTTACATTTTAGCTATAAAAATATGGATTCAACAATACCTCATTCTAAAGACAAATAATATAAAATTAAAAAATAATTAAATAATATGTTTCTAGATTGGCCAGTGATAGTTTGAAAACAATTAGTGTTTCTGTACATGTATTCTGATGTTTGTTCTGTTTAATGACACTAAAATTACGATCTGCATAGAGCTGTTTTTAATTCTGTTAATCTGAAGCTACAAAAACAAGAGTAGAGGAATGAGTTAATTTGGGCTGTTTAGAGTTATATAAGCAGGTAGGAAGACACATTTTAATAAATTGTTGTGAAGCTGCTTTACCTGATGTAAGGTGATGGAGATGAGAAACAAAGGAATTAAATCGTTTCTTACCTTTGTTCTTCAGTTCGCGTCTAGGGGCCATAATGCGGTAAGTCTGTGATATTACATTCAAACTGGAAAGAACATTTTTGCAGAGAACAAATGTTTGCGCTGTTTCGCACGATGAAATCATTTATGAATACACCACTATGTTGCACTTCGGGTCAGCCGAACATGCTGAGCATGTTCGGCTGATCCGAAGCCACACAAAGCAAGCCGATGTACGGCTGATTTCAGCCGATGTACGGCTGAAATCAGCCGTACCAGCCTGAAGTGAATAGCCGAACAGTGTTCGGCTCACTTCACTTCTGATCGGTCATTCACTCGGCAGCTTTGTGAATAGACCCCTATGTGTCTGCACTTTTTATCTTTTAGCAGCTCATTTGCAATAATAGGTCAAATTATATACAGCCTTTACTTTCCCTGCAAACCTGACAGAAGATAGAGGAGATACAAGCAAAAAGAACCATTTTTTCTCTCCATGGGAGCATTTAGAGGAGTTAATTTGTATCAAGAGACTATGCTGAAAAACAGATAAATGTTTCCAGCTACCCTGAACAACATGATCAAAGGATTATAATAAAACTTAAAGAACAGAAAAAATAATAAGGTAAAGAAGGTCTGTCAGTTTCTGCACTGGATGTGAAATCTCACTTGCATACATCTTGGCGATTGATGCCTTTTTATCATAACAGTTTAGTTGTGCTTTAAACAATACATTTCTTTGACTTCTCTCTTTGAAAAGTTTGGCGATTTTTTAGCATATTTGCAGCCAAAATAAAATTGATAAATAAGTCCCGAGTTGACAATTAGCGTGATTGCGCATCCACTGAGTGAGGATCATTCCAAATAAAAATCTCACATCTCAGATTCATTTAGCCTTGATAACTGCTTTGCTGTACAAGGACCCTACATTCCTGGCCTACAGATTTGCCAGACAACAGCTTTAAATTCATACAAAATTCCTAGGAGCATCAAAGAAAGTGAAATATAGTTGAACTATTTAACTAAATGTGACATGTCAAGAACCGTATCCTTGTTTGTGCTGAGCAGCTGCTCTTAGTTGGCTAACGTGTAGCGCACTAGAACATAATGTAAATCTTCCAAATATGAAGCTGGCTGCCTCTATCGCTGCACTTCCTTTTGTAAAGATTATGAGTGCTACACTCCCAACAGGCCCAAAATGACATTCCTAATGAATCATGGGGAGAAATTAAAATATGTATCCAAATCAGCTTCTGCAGATGTTAAAACACCATTTATGTTGACAAAATATCTATGCTGTTCGTGTGATGCTTTGAGTAATGTCGTTTGTATACTGAGCTTTGTGTAATAATGTTTGGGCAGGAGCATTCTATCTTTTCAAGCTTCTGCAGACATAATGGTTGTCCAGCCTGGCGCTAAGCCCTGCCCCTGATGATAAGCCTATACAGATAGAACTGTTGTCTAGCCTAGCGCTAAGCCCTGCCCCTGATGATAAGCCTGTAGAGATAGAACTGTTGTTTAGCCTAGTGCTAAGCTCTGCCCTTGATGATAAGCCTGTACAGATAGAACTGTTGTTTAGCCTAGTGCTAAGTCCTGCCCCTGATGATAAGCCTGTACAGATAGAACTGTTGTCTAGCCTGGTGCTAAGCCCTGCCCTTGATGATAAGCCTGTGCAGATAGAACTGTTGTCTAGCCTGGTGCTAAGCCCTGCCCTTGATGAAAAGCCTGTATAGACAGAACTGTTGCCTAGCCTGGTAATAAGCCCTGCCCCTGATGATAAGCCTGTATAGACAGAACTGTTGTTTAGCCTGATGATAAGCCTGCACAGACAGAATATTTTCTAGCCTGGCACTAAGCCCTGCCCCTGATGATAAGCCTGTGCAGACAGAACTGTTGTCTAGCCTGGCACTAAGCCCTGCCCCTGATGATAAGCCTGTACAGACAGAACTGTTTTCCAGCCAGGCACTAAGGCCTTCCCCTTATGATATGCCTCTGCAGAAAGAACGTTGTCTAGTCTGGCACTAAGCCCTGTCCCTGATGATAAGCCTGTACAGACAGAACTGTTGTCTAGCCTAGCACTAAGCCCTGCTACGATGATAAGCCTGCACAAATGGCCCTGTTGTCTACGCTGGCACTGAACCCTGCTCTTGATGATAAGCCTGCACAGTCAGAATTATTGTCTAGACTGGCACTAAGCCCTGTCCCATTAGCAATGTTGCCATACTAGCTAATGCATACATTGCTTTGATGTAGACCAGGGGTCTTAAAGTACCGGCCCGCGGGCCAATTCTGGCCCATGAACCAGTACCATGTGGCTTGCAGCCGACTGAAAAGGCAGGCATGCAGTCACAGACCGGGTACCTGACTTATAGGAACAGCTACATGGTCTGCATCTGTTGGATGCAGAATGCATAGCTGCTCTTGTCAGCAGCTGAAAGGATGGATTAGCCAGTTAAAAGGTGGATGGACCAGGTAAAAGGTGCAGACCTTGCTAATCAACCAGTGAATCACCGGGGATTGTGCACCCCGCCTTCTCCCTGCAAAAATGTAAGCAGGTGAGGGGACTCTTTATTTTACTTTATATGTGCGTGTGTGCTGGGGGGCGAGAGGAGCAGTGGGGAGGTGAATGTATCATTGTATATTAATGTGTGTGGGGAGGGGATTGTATTTTTCTGTGTATATATTAGGCACACCTCTAGTATATATATTCACACCTCTAAGTTCAGGTGTGATTAGGGATTCCTACGTCAGGAATTTGTGTTTTTCTGCAGCAGGAATCCCTAATCTGGCGTTTACATGCAGCAACTGTCACCCGCATGTAATCATATGTGATAGTTAGAAAACACTCTCCTTGGATGCATGATCAATGCGTCCAGAGAGAGCGATTGATTCCAAACCCCATGTAATCATATTACATACGATTACATGCGGTGTGTGGTGTTTACATGCAGCGGTCCCCATGGGAGAAGAAAATGTGTCCAGTTTGTCCAGTGAATTGAGTCTGAGACCCCTGATGTAGACTCTTTGTCAGTGTATACTTCCATTTACAGTGTACAGGGCTGATCACAGGAAGATTTCCCCAAGACTAAACTCATAACATGCCTCACAAGAGAAAATTACTCTGCAGGAGCAATAACCACATATTGCATCACTAGATGCAAAAATCTAATTTTATGATCATTGCTCCATTACTATATAATTTTCATTGTTAAGTTTAATTATAGAGTATTCGGAATTCTGAATTAAATTCAAACTGCTTCTATACCAATCCAGATTTAAAGGAACATTTAAGATATAAGAAAGTTCAACATTTCATACTGCAGTTCAGTCATTACATTACATAGACAAGATTAGAAGTTAAGTGTTCCTAAAAAGTATACATTTGATACTGTGCATCCCCACTGCTTCACTGTAGCATAAAGAACTGAAGATAAGCTGGACATGCTCATATACTGTCTGGAATGGGGCAGATAATTTTCCCTTTTGTTATTTAATGTTCCATTTTATCCATATTATGTTTATATTAGTTCATACGCTATATAGTGTGTGTGTGTA
>NW_017306719.1:467429-478153 GCF_000935625.1 Nanorana parkeri | reverse complement strand
TATCTTCACTTTTATAATGATGGTGCAGTGGTGCTCTATCTGGAAGCTTAAATTTTGTCAACAGAGTGGCAGCATAGACTTGCATGTTTACCCAACGCCCAAAAATAAAAACAAAACATGGGGTCCCCCCTAAAATTCTTCACCAGACTCTTAATCTGAGCACTGGCCTGACATGGCAGGGAGAAGGCAGGGACGAGCGAGCGCCCCCTCCTCCCTGCCCCATACTATCCTACTTGCCCCCCCCCAATCTGAATGAGTAAGGGGTAGTTGTTACCCCTACTCATTCACCAAAGAGTCAAGTAAAATGTAAATAAACAGACAACACCTTGGAAAAAATCCTTTAATTGAACAAAAAACACAAACACAGTTTTTGACAAATCCTTCATTGTTAAAAAAAATTGTCCAATGCTGTAATCCATGGCCAGTCCAGTGATGTAATCCAGCGTCAATCACGATGAACGATGCCCGCAGAAATTAAATAAGTTCCCGAAGCCTGCACACCCGTCCGCGCCTGCCGACCTCCTGCCGCTAAATGGCAGATTGGACAGCTCCGCTCACTAATGTAAACAGATGGGCGGAGCGAGTCGTGACATCACGACTCACTCCGTGCATTTTTTTAATGCCTTTTCAGGTCAGTGAGCTGTCATGGCATTAAAAAAAATGGGCGGAGCGAGTCGTGACATCGGAGTGTCAAATCTGTCATTTAGTGGTGGGAGTTCGGCAGGAGCGGATGGGTGTGCAGGTGTCAGGACTTTTTTATTTCGAGTCAGCAGGCGTGGTTCATCGTGATTGATGCTGGATTCCATTATCCATGAATTACAGCGTTGGACGATTTATTACTTTTTTTTCAATAAAGGACTTGTCAAAAACTGTGTTTGTGTTTTTTGTTCAATTGAAGGATTTTTTCTAAGGTGTTGTCTGTTTATTTACATTTTACTGTACTCTTTGGTGTTTGAGAGGGGGTAACTACTACCGCTTACTAATAAAAAAAAAGGGGGGGGGTGGTATCTGGGTGCCCCCTTTATGGAAGGGGTACCCAGAGGCAGATAAGTCCCCCTGTCCGCGGAACCTCTCAACCCGGGTTGTGAGGAAGAGCCCTTTGTCCTCATCGGCATGGGGACAAGGTGTCCCTCTGGAAAAGCAGCCTCCCATTGGCGAGGGAATGTGGCCTGGTATGGTGCAGGGAGGGGGGAGCGCATGCTCGCTCACCCGTCTTTCCTGCCCATCCAGGCCAGTGCTCAGATTAAGGGTCTGGTTTGGAATTCTAGGAGGGACCCCGTGTTTTTTCCCTTTTTTGGGGGTGTTGGGGTCCCCCTTAAAAACCCCACCAGACCTAAAGGGTCTGGTATAATTTGGGAGTGTATCCTGCGCTGTTTTTTTTTCCTTTAATTCTATTTAACCACTTTGGCTGTGTATTCTGAGCCGAAGCATATACATTCATCTCGGATGTGTGCTTCAGCTGCCAGTGTTAATTTTGACAAAATTTCAATTCAATTTTGGTCATATTCTTTTGACTAAATGCCATTTAGTTTTAGTCATATTTTAGTCATCTGAATTGTTTTTGTTTTAGTCTAGTTGTAGTCGGCTAAATATCATAGTTAGTTAAAGAGTAATTTAAGAATTTCTCTAGAATTTCCAATCTCATTGTATTTTCCTGGAGTAAACATCTGTTAATCTGTTATTACTTATGGTATTGAGGTTTGAAAATGCAATACAGACACAGATTTAACTGTTGGGGTATTTATTTATCTAAAAATCAGATTAAACCAAGTATTTAAAAGAAACAATAATATTGAGTATTTTCAACAAAGGGCCAGTAATAAGATATGCATTGATTATAACAACTTGCATATGACATTCTTCACTCTTTCAAGCAGAAGTGCAACTCTAAAATATTAAAATTAAAAACTATAGTGTCTGTAATGCCATTGCACATATTACCTATTAGCCGCCCATTCAGGATGGAACCGGAACTGGAATCGGATCTCTTCCCATACCGTCTATCCCCAACATTTTAGTCTTGTTTAAGTTAATCGACTAAAATGTCAATATATTTTCATTATAGTTTTAGTTATCATAACTTTATTTAGTTGTAGTCACTGAAAAAGTGTTGTTGACGAAAACTATGGCTAAAATGATTAGTCAACAAAATCAACACTGGTACGCACTACTGTGAATAGCGTGTACAGCAGCCCTTCGGCGGTACCTAGGGGTCCCTGCAGGCGAAGCAAGCCGAAGGATTAGCGAAATCCTTCGGCTCTTTAGTGAATAACCCACAAAATGTAGCTAAGCAGGCTAATGGGAGATAAGCATTGATGAAACAATGTTTTTCCTATAACAAAGACAACTGTTTACTATAAAATATTTGTGCTCATGTTACCGTTATTTATTCTTTATAAGACCACTGAACATAAAACTATTTTGAAACTAGGAGCTCATATGCTTTATTCCACATTTAAATGACTCTTCTCGGTATGTGTCTGTGCGCTACCTCCCAATCTTTACTTTGCTCTGTTGCCAGTCAGAGAGACAATGAGCTTACAAAGAAATCAGGGGTTTCAATCCACTAAATTACTAATGCGCTAAAACAGGGTGTATGACTATTCCTGAATGCTAAACGATGCCTCGACTGATAAACTCCCTAGGCAATATAGACCAAAAATGATGTACTGTATTGAAAAGCTTCCAATGAACCCTGTTGTAATAGAATGTATACAGACCAGCATCCACAAGGATCCACTAAGTACATTGTTCTCGTGGAGTTTGCATGTGCTCTCTGCCTCTATTTACATGGGTTTACCTTGGGTGTTATAGTTTCCTCCAAACCTTCAAAACCATATTTGGTAATTGGTCTTCCAAAATGGGCTAGTGTGTGTACAAACATGGTAAGGACATTAGAGTTTTGCTTTTTTTGAGGGTCCAGAATATATGTTATTAGTCACTGAATATTGATGCTGTATTATTATGTTATATTAATGTTATTTTAAGAATTAACATAAATAAAAGACAAAAATCAAAAGACTATCAACTAGCTTTAACAGTTTACTACTACCTATCAGTAAGTAAACAGTCATCAGTTTGCACCCAAACTGACCTCATTGGCTCCCTGGCCTTTGATAGAGCTGGTATCCTGATTCCTGGATGTAGAGTCAGTTTCCAAGGATGAATGCTTTTTCCCAATCTGCCAGCTATTACAAAAGACTCATGTTCCTCAAACGTTTTGGGTGGATATCAGTGTGTTGAACCACCTGTTGACTGGGAGCGTTCAATGATTAACGTGCAGCAGTTTGTTTCTCTACCCCCTACCACAAGGACAAAGATGTCTATCTGTTAGACTCACCAATTATTGATTGATTTGACTTTCTTAGGGATCTTGCTGGGACAAAGCTGTAAAATTTGGTGAAACTAGGAATCAGTTTTGTGGATAGTTGGTCATTTAAGGATAAGTGCAATGTAAGTAAAGCATTCCTGCACTCCATCACTGTGTGGATTTCACGTTAAACAGTTTGCCCATGGAGAATAATACATCCTGAGCACATGCGCTGATGGACCCTTATTGTTCTTTGTGTTTTATTTATTAGAATGTAACATGAAGAGAATACACTCCAAGGAGTGAAATGCAGTGGTGTCCACACATTTAAAATCCAATTTACTCTCAGTTTAAAGCAGCTGAATACATTTCCTCTTTTCTGATTGCAGAGCTATAGGTCTGACTCAGGAGGGCGTGTATCAGACCTCACAGACAGGAAAAGTCACACTGTAGTGTGGACAGGCTTTTCTACCCGGGCTGTGGCTGCTTTAGGTAGAAAACAAACTGTAATACATTGGACACCTTTGTTTTGATGCAACTAGAATGTATTTAGCTGATTTAAATGGAGATGTAAATTGGGCTTTAAGTTATGCAGCCCTAGTTTTATTTTTCTGCATAGGCTATGAAAGGGGATATGGGGGTGTTAGTTGTCATTTTTGTAAAAAATTCAACTATCTTTGGATGATTATGATTATTTGCAGGAATGTTTGTAAATGCTTCGACAACATATTGCTAAACAACGCCGATCAACTAAGAAAAATGTTAAAAAACAAACAGGATAATGCTAACAGCTCACTTAAATACATTTTTTAATGAGAAATACCTGCTTTTGTGTTCTGTTAATACTTGATATACGCTGATTAAAAAAGTCTGGTTTTCATAGGTGCCCAAGACACAGTCCTTGTAAATTCTGAATTCTGCAGCCGTCACTGCCTCTCCCTCTGGAATCTGTGATAGATTAAACTTGAATTCTTTGTGATGTCTTAGACGGGGTGGCAGCTCCTTATCATGTTCAACTAGAAATGGAGAAAATAGGCGACATGACTTAAGTATATCCCAAACATTATAAAACATTTTAAAATGTGCATGAAAACAATATGCTAACATAATAAAATAATGCTAACATGTATACAGTATGATATGACATATAAGATGCCCAAAGCAGCTAGCAGAGACCTTTTGTTTTGAATTTCAGTATTTCATGGTTGTCATAGCTCTACAAACTCTTAACCATACATAGTGGAGTGAACCTATTAATTTCGTGACAAATCCTATTTGTATAATTTAAACACACAAGCTTTTTTTTATTTTATTCAGTCCTGATGCTTATGGCCATAGGTAGGTAAAAGTCTTGGCACTCTGGACCCAAGTGATGTTGTTAAACTTAATACTGTAAAACTTTCAAATACAGGAAATAAAATGGCATGTACAACCAACTGAAGCTTGAACAATTTAATGCTGGGTCTGGAATAAGGAAACGAAATCCTTCAGAGAATGAATACTATATGCAAACAATGGAGCTGTTATCATACATGGCACCGCCTATGTTCACATCTTGATATCCACTAAAATCACAAACAGGAGTGAAGGTAAAACCCTACATTAAAATATCTGTAAACCTCAATGGTGAGCTCCATTTTGGTCTGGTAAATATACAATTGAAAGCATTTTCTTATAAATGCTTATCTGTGAGCTTGTAACTTCCTGTTGTAAGTTGCTTCTGCTACACTTAAATCCTAAGTAGTCTTATCAGTCCTGCTCAGGTTACATCTGGAAATTACATAACATTGCCTTCTTTGCAATACTTATGTGGAGAGGGGGTGTGTTGGAGCGACCAGCCTAGGGTGATAATGCTGTTTCATCATAGATACAGTACAGTAAGTTAGTGTTATCACCCTAAGACAGGAAGTGTGCTATTGGCATAATCTGCATGGGAAAAAAAGCCTAAAAAAAATTAATTGGATTTTTAGCTCTTTTAATCATGGAGGCACATCATCACAAGGTAACAATATCTAGGGCAGGCTGCAGGAAAATGCAACCCACGTAGGCATGCCTACTCCTGAAGGAGTAAGTAAAATGTAAAAAAAAAAAAAAGTTACTTATGTGCTGGGATATATGACATTTATCTGTGATATTGTGCTGCCCCGGCAACCTATTTGTCTTATTTTATTGTATTTGGTATGTTCCTCTGTTCCCCCTTCTGTTTTGTCTCTAGTTAGTGCAGTCCCTAGCAAGACACTCCCTTCCTCTCACTCTACTGCTCAATTTAGTTTCACTTTCCAAACAAAGACATGGCTGAGAAAAGTTTTTTTTTTTACACGTCAAAGGAGAAAAAACATCCTAAAAAATGCTCTGTTCTGTATTCTTTTTAAAAGGAAATCTATGTTGGAGTCAACTTATGTGTCTTATTGAAGAGTTAAACAGCATGTAGATTTTAGCCAAGTCAGCAACAGATAATACGGGGAGTGTTGTCTATATGCTACAGGTACTCAAAGTATAGTGAGTGGATACATTTTATAAAGGATGAAAGGACATTGTGGTCCTTTGTTTTCATATTCTGTGAAATAGAGAGAGACAATGGAGAAACCTTAAAGTACAGTACAATGTAATAACAAGGACCTTGCAAAAATCTACTGGATCTGCTGGATAATCATTATGGTTAATATCCAGTGTGTCCTCTTGGTACATCAAAATATATAATATTCAAGTTTTTATGTTTTATTCCGGAATCTAGATTGAGATATCATGAAAGTATTGGATAAGGCAATATAATAAGTATGAGATATGTAAAAAGTATGGAGTTGCTGTATTCTGGTGTTTTTTTGGGGGGGGGGGTTTATGTGTTTGTTAGGGATTAGAATAAAGATTGCATACTGTATTTTGAAATAGTCAGACCAGGGAGGACATATGATTAAAATATTTATGCTATGAGATCTTATGTCTAAAATCAGTGAGTGGGGTAATCCACATTGTCAAAGTTTAAATGCAATAGTCTAAGGCGGTACTTAACCCCAATTCAATAAGATTATGAGTATGGCAAAACCTAAATATCGACCATACAGTTCAAAAAAATGTATGAGCAAGTGAGAAGCACTGACTTCTTATCTTCTAATTCGGTGCTGTATTCATGCTGTCCCAGGCACACTGCAATTATATTGTCCTTTTGCACAAGCTCCATCCTTTGTGTCATGTGATACATTTGTTAAAAGCTACTACTAGAATGAGCTATTAGAAGCATCATGCTGTCTACTTTTTACGTGCAACTAATTTCCGGTGTACAGACCAACAAACAAGAGAATAAAGAAATTACTTCATGTTTTCTGAACTATGCAAAGACCTTCTGACACCTCAACATCTAGAGATTGGGTACAGTGGCTGCATCTGAACAGGGACACCACAGATGTCCGGAGTTGGACAGAAGAGGGAAACAAAATGAGGAACGAGTTATTACAATTTGTACATTTTGTAGTATTATAGTAAATACAGCTCTGTTCTAAGTTCTTCTTTAAATGACACACAGTAGCTGTATTTATTATGTTAGTTCTAGAAGCTGCTGGTTTTTAGAAGCACTTCAGTTTTGTACAGGGTGGTGATGGTAGTTTAACATTCTCTGTTTACACAAATGTTAGAATTTATTATTACAATTTTAGTAAATGGTGCAATGGTTGAAAATACTGCTGACAAAGCATAAAATATGCTGGAAATATGCTATAGCGAAGGAAAAAAACAATACATGTTTAATAGACATTCAGCTGAAGTCATAGAGCTTTTTGAGGAAATGTCAATCATAGATCTTTAACAGGCTTCCACGGTATATTATAAGGTAAGCAGTTTTGATGCTTAGGGAATTTTCAAAATACTGCATACATTATAGAAATTGTACAAAACTGAAACAAACCCTTAATGTTAAAAGTTCCTTTTTAGCGCTATGCTTCGGAAGAGATAGGGTTAAGAGTGAATGTGAGGCTAGTTAGAGACAAGTGATTCTGAGGGCATCGGTAGTTAAAGCAAAATTCACATTTTATTTCAGCACGGACAGGTCTCAACCACAAAAAAGTGATTGATTGCAAAAAAAGGAATACTGACATTTTTTGTAAGGTGACTTATGAAGAGAAATATCTGAGTCCCAGAGTAGCGGCTCAGCAGTAAATTTTAAAATTTTCAGAGCTATCTAGTTAGTTGTTTGGACTAACTTCCCTATTTTATTGCATCACACTTTGAATGTGTGTGTGTGTGGATAAATATGTTTTTAGTCTACAGCCACATGCTCTCCTGATAAGACTCACCACCTGCTGGTAAATGTGGAGTGTTAATACTGTATATAATATTCCAAATTTACAAATGATACAAATATACAAAAGGTATTTTCCTGGGTAGATTCTAGAGGCGTTTATAACCCATCTTCTTTAATGTGCTTTCTTCTCTTTTATTAGGCTAGGCTGCAGTCATACAGGTGTCTGAGGATGACTGCGGCACTAATCTATGGATTTCTGCGGCAGGAATGCCAAGTGTCCCTGTTTAGATGCGACCGCTGTACCTGTTTAAGTTACCGACAAGGTAACAGTGGCCGAATCTCTCAGCGGCAGTTCGCATGTAATCGTGCATGGTATGATTACATGCTATTCTGGATAGATAGATGCATCCAGAGACAATTATCTATCCCAAGCTGCATGTTTTGGTACCATGAACATGTGGGCTGCCACTGGCAGATGTGGCTGCTGTCACCCTTTTTTTTCTAGTAGTCAATGTGGACAAATCGGCAATCAGTTTTGACCGTAGCGATGAAAAAAAGAATTGAAGGAGCAGGATGGAAATTTTTTCTCAAGCAAACAAAATTCGAACAGTGAATGTGGTTTTTGTTCAAGAAACTCCAATGTCAAAAACCCAAACAAAATTTTGAATGACACTCGTCAGGCCTATTATAGCATTATTGATGCTCTGACGAGATTTTTCATATGAATGCTCGTATGAATATATACTAGTGTATACCTAGCATAACTGTGTAAGAATGATTGGGGAATTCCCTTTGTAAGTTTAAGCACCAGATGGAGCTTCATATATATTAAATAGGTATATGTAATGCATAGTGTGATGTCCTGAAACTGCTAACACCCAGAGAAACAAAAGAATTTCCTCAAAGTGCTTCAATGGGCTCATCCCTTAAAATAAAATAAAAAACCAAAGGAATTTAAAATACAACTGAAGTCAAAACTTTTTTTTTACTTTTAGATGCAGTGGAGAGGGATTAGAACACCTGTCAGCTTTTTAGTGCTGTCTGAGTCCTCCATTACGGAAATTTACCCTCTGTATTTGTCCTGGTGACCATTATCACTGAAATTGAAAGAAAATCCCACATTTTGGGTTGTCACCAGAGCAGGACTAGATGGGAAATTTTACAATGGGGACACTACTTCTGGTGACCCTGCTGACCACCAGGGATTTCCTTCACTTTGGAGGGATTTCCTCTCACTTCTTGTTGTAGCTTCCAGATAGTGATGGGAAATCTCCTCTTCGTGGGAACAGATGGCAAAAAAAACCTGACGGGTTATAACACTCCCTTATTCTATCGAAAATGTTAAAAAAAGTTTGGGTTTCAGTTCTACTTTAAAAACTCTGGTAAGTCGCTTAGTAAATGGGCCGACGGACTACATGCAATGTTTTATTTTAAATGTTTGACAAAGTAGAGAGTTTGTTTATATCTTTAATATGAAATAAAATAAGCAAGCCAAGCTTTCTGCCAATGTAGAATACCCATACGCCATGCTTTCTTAGCACTGGTGAAAACTTCCAGATCTGTGCCAACATTCCAGGGCTCCTTCCTACTGCTCTGTCACAAGAGGCCTGGAACACACAGATTTGCAACGCTCTGCAACTTTCCTCACCAGTGAAAGAGAAAAGCCTGTTAAGGAACAGTGCAATCTGTATTATTTTTGGCTGGCAGCATTCCTCTTTGTTAAGGGTAATACAAAACACACTATGTAAGTCTGTTTTAACGACAGGTCCAAATCTCGGCCACAATAATTCCAGGGGACATAATTTGCTGTAAGAAATACAGTAATTTTGAGAAAAATAATATCTGTTCGGCGGAGAATTCCTCTGTGGTGGTTTCCTGCTTGTTTAAATTAGGGGAAAAGAAATGAAACAAAATAATATATGCCTGCATTTTCTTTCAATGGTGTTAGGCAAAGAAAACTTTTGACAAATGGAGGGCTGGCCTTGGTTTCCAGCAAAAAACAGTGTGCATATGGCATGTGTTTCCATCGCTCATTTACATATTTAGCGCTTTCATGGTTTCCTTAATGTATTCAGTAACTCAGGCACTAAATAGGCTTTTAAAATATTCAGAAAGCTAAGAAGGGTGTTTGCTGATCATCTCACTAAACAAATAAATTACAATAGCATTAAAGTGATAATAAGCCTTTTTTTTCCTTTTTAAAAAACATTATCTGATTCTTGTTCTTCTTGAAAATTGTCTCTTTCCTCCTCCTTGTCCAGCCAGTCCCCAAACCGCTAAACTGCCTCACCACCTCCCCCCTCTCACACATGTTTTCAGGTGTCTCCTCTAGCTAGCTGCCTACTACGGAGACACCCATGCATGCACATTCCCGGTTGGGACCTGTGCTTAGATGTGTGTGTCCATACACACACACAGTGCCCGCCAAGCCATGCCCCGCTCCCTCCACCACTCTCCTCCCAATAGTTTGACTGACAGCAACAGAAGCCTAGCATTCCACTGCCCTCAGTACCCTCCCCCACAACCAAAAAGTTCTGGGAATGGCGCAATTCTTTCTGGACCCTGTGGTTGTGACAAGAGACCATGGGTTAGTGTTTGGGGACAGGGGATCATGAAAAGGTAGTGGGCATTGTTTAGCTTAATACAGAGAATGCATTACGGTAGAAAATGCCTAGCATTTCGTACCACTTAAATGAATTTAATTACCCGGCTTTAGCATTTAAAAGTCAAAATACATGCATTATATATCAATAGCGAAGCAGCATAAAGTAGTAACAATAGTTAAAAATAGGAACAGTAAAAACTGTACACAATTATGTGGTTTTGAATAAGGACCCCACAAGAAATAGGACTGACAGTCAGCATTAAGTTATTCATTTTAGGGGTCTATTCACGAAGCTGCCGAAGGATCTGGCCTTAGCTTCGGCCGATCCTTTGGCTATCTTCGGCCCCAGGCCCCTTTCGGTTCAGTAGAGCCAAAGGGGTGCTGTACGGGCTATTCACAATAGCCTGTACAGCTCCCGTTCATGGCCGAGCGGCTCAGCCAGACGCATATGCATCGGCTAGGCTGAGCCGTGCTGAAAGCCGAAGCTGGCCGAGGGGCCGGCCATTGGCCGGCCATTGGCCGGCCTGCTTCTGACAGCTGGGCGGAGCCAGCCGTGATCTTACGGCTGGCTCCGG
>NW_017306719.1:413624-466900 GCF_000935625.1 Nanorana parkeri | reverse complement strand
CTTCCGGTCAGCCGAACATGCTGAGCATGTTCGGCCGACCCGAAGCCACACGAACCAAGCTGATGTATGGCTGATGTCAGCCGATGTACGGCTGAAATTAGCCGTACCAGGCTGAAGTGAATAGCCGAACAGTGTTCGGCTCACTTCACTTCAGATCGGTCATTCACTCGGCTGCCCTCGGCAGCTTCGTGAATAGACCCTTTAGTGTATTTTATACTGACACTATAGATTAAACAGTTGTACAAATATTATACAACATAAAAAGTTTAACTACCATCTTTTTATTGTACAGAGTCCCTACTTTCATAAAAAAGATAATATTTTGGGTGTTTTAAGTAAATTTCCAGGCACAAATGCAAATTTTTATGTGTGCAAAAAATGAAACATTTTGATCTGTAAAATGCAATACAGTGAATGCAAATGATATCCAGGCCATTCAAACTAATATTGGGACCTGGGGAGGGATTTTTTTTGGGATATAGATATATAAATGTACTGGCTAATTATTTATTTTTACACTATATATTTTTACACTGTATATTTATTTACATTTTTTTACACTTTTGCCC
Organism: Nanorana parkeri; assembly: GCF_000935625.1. Classification (NCBI taxonomy): domain Eukaryota; kingdom Metazoa; phylum Chordata; class Amphibia; order Anura; family Dicroglossidae; genus Nanorana; species Nanorana parkeri. The sequence goes on along the minus strand of NW_017306719.1, from coordinate 466,331 downwards.
TTGTTCAGGCACTATTATAGGGTTAATACATTACGCAGTCATTTGTCACCATCAGGAAACCCACCCTCGAAAATGACAGGAAGTGGCTGCAAAGAGGCTGCCGGATATCAGCAGCACTGAGATGCAACAAAGGGTGAAAAAAATGATTTATTTACAAAATGACAACTGTTTATGAAACACTGTGTAAACTTACAGGATTACTCACCAAAGGTGAAGTGCTTGGAGAAGGCAGGAGAAGTGAACAATCTAGGACAGCATAGCTGAACTGGAAAGTGACTCCTTTTGTGAATAACTGTGTCATTCGGTTAGGGTTTACGTTTACTTTAAGGCTGCATAGCTAAATTTTATCTTTAAAAAGCAGAGCAAGGTGAGTTTCCTGCATCTTAATATGAGCATTTCCTTACTGCTAATAGGGATGTTTCTATTAATGTGTGTCCTCATCTCACTTAGGTTTACTCTCTGCACAGACAAGTGAGGCACACTAATCTTCAGTCATCAAATTCACAAGTGTCACCTCCAATTTAATGTCACCCATTGTCAGTTCTATTTCTTGGAAGGGTCAAAATAATTACCATTTTTTGTTCTTTCCTTCAGCTGCTGTGCGTTGTGTTTATATGTGCTCATGTTTTCTACAACACTGTTTTCCAAGTTTGCAGTGAGATGCATTGATCTTGTGTGGAAAAATTCCGGTCAAACAGTGTGAATAAGCCCTAACAGCATATTCCATATTTTTCAAAAAAATATTAAATGCTCCTATGTTGATAAAAGAAAATGTGCATTTATTAATATCTGCAAAGGAACTGCGATCATTGGATTGCAGGTGCAGTGCACAGACTCCTGCAGACTGTTCTTCCAGCCTCAAGTCCATACAGATATATGAATCTTGTTATGGGGCTAGAGGAAGCAATCAATGGACTAGTGCAGTAATACCACTCCGGCGGTGGTATGTCCCTCGGCGTCCTCACGAGTAATACACTGTATTAGACATAATGACACACGGGTCCTTAGACCGCCTGAGGGAGAGAGGCTGCAGGAACCGGTCTAGCAGTCAGGCAGGGCAGAGGTTTGGGTGAATATATCTTTGTTATTTTAGAGCCTAGACCAAAACAAGCATTCAACACTTGCAGTGTGTGTGTGTGTGTGTGTGTGTGTGTGTGTGTGTTAAGATTATTTCTGCCCAGAGTTCTTCTATAAATATAAAAAGTAGATCAAGAACAGCACAGTATATTTATGAGTATCAATATACTAAAACGTAGAAGCTACTTCTTATAAAAAGCAGTAAACAAACTTGAAGGAAAAATGTCAAATGACAACTTTAAATAAAGTCTAACGTCATTTCTCGCAACTTTAAATAAAATCTCTGAAAACTCAACTTGGTTTTTGAGATTCTCATCCTTCAACAGTTGCCTCAGTAAAAAAAAAAAATAGAATGTAGTAAAACCAGGCATTGACTTGGGGATATGTTCAGATTTCGTGTCTGCCAATACTGGATTTTATCACTGTTAATGCACAGGACATCTTAGGTCAAATGTGTACACTGGACTACTCTTGAGAACAGGTGCAGTAACCCATTAAATAGCAATGGTTAACCACAGCAAGTGCTATGACAATATTCAGGTTCAAATTAGAGTTTAAAACCCATCATCAGTCTTGACCTTGTCCTGTCAACATGAAAAGAGATCTAAACCAATAATACAAGATTCTGCTCAGCTATTAACCCTCAAACAAAGGAAGAACAGAACCTGGTGACTTGAGCGTGGGGGGTTAAACGTTTTTCTCCCTGACCTCGGTGGAGAGCATTGGTTGTCTGCATTTAATTTTCAAACCACATTTAGTCCTTTTCCGCCTGCACATGACCACAAAGAAAAACATCTTTCATGCTCTACATTCTTTTCTGATTTATTTCGGGTTAATCTTCACATTCTGCTTGAAACAGCTTTTATTCATATAGCCAGGACTGTGAAAGCTCAATTTTATAGGTCTTCCTCACACAGAAAGAACTGGCACTAAGGATGTATGGGTATTGTTTCATCCAGTGGCTTCTCTACACACAGAAAGACAATTAGAACAGCCTTTGCACATATATGGTGCTTAAGTTTTTTTTCTTTAGTTTGGATATCAATGATTTGAAGCAGTAGAGTAAAGGATTCTTTTGTTCAGCTATCAGGTAGAATGAAAAAAATGTACAGATTCCCCCATCCATGCTTACAGCATGGAACAGGCAATCCCCCCGCTGGCCTATTGTATTCAAACAGTGGTGAAGAACAGTGAATAACAGTCACTTTCTGGCTGAGAATTTTCCATCCCAATTATTCAATTTTTAGATTGAAGGATGTCAGACAGGAGGTTACCAACAGGGCCACCCACAGAGCCAATATTAGCTGGTTCATTGAGAACTGGAAAAATTCACTCAGTCATCTTAAAGCACATTGAACCTGCATTAGATTTGATAATGTCAGTGGTCCTTAGACCACTGGAGTCTAGGGGAGAGGATGCTTTGGCGACCAGTCAAGCAGCCTTGAGGAAAGCCATGAGAGTGTATTATGGGCAGAGGGGACAGTGGAGGTAGCACAGAGGGCCATAAAATATCAGTTGGTTATCCTGGGACAGTGAAGGTGGTGGACACTCTGTGAGCAGAAGCAGTAGGGATAGTGGAGGTGGCACAAGAATGCTTAAATGAAAAAAAGAGTTCTTAACAATGACTGTTGTAGAGTCCAGGATCTGTGGAGGTGACATCAATGATACAGAAGATGGGGCAGGGCTCAGTTGAACGTTTAAGAGGAATCAGGGACAGTTGAAGTGAGAAGGCGATTACAGGCAGTGGAGATTAAATTGAACTGGCATTTGGAGAGATTAGATCAATGTTTGGTTGTGTTACATGTAGGTGGATGTGGAGATTTTAAAAGGTGAGGAAGGTGTTTCTTGGAGAAAACTACTGGAATCAGTGATAGTGAAACATTTCTTAGCAGAGAGTTTGTAGTTACTGTAGGTGGGGAAGCTCTTTAGAATGACAGCTGTTATGTCCACTGGGAACAGTACAATTCATATGGATATATGATATTAGTAATACGGTAGGTTTGTGGTTACAAGAGAAATCATGGAGGCAGGAAGTAGTAGAGGTCACCATTACAGGCGATAGCAGAGTTATGAGTGACAGTGTATTGAACAGCTACATTTGGCAGCATAGCACAGTTGGCGTGGGGTGCAGATAAACAGGACAAATGTAAATGTAATATTGGCAAATGTACTGTATATTAGAGCAAATTCAGGACTGGGGGGAAGCTTCTCTCAGTAAAGAAAACAACTGTGACAGTTTTAATACTATAAATAGTATTAGTTAAAGAATGCTATTTGATTAATGGACAGAGCCATCATTTGTGGAGACTAGGTTGTAGGATATAGTTGTCAGCTCAGAGTCCACAGAGAAAGTAGAATTTCAGGCAAACAGTTAATTCACTCTTCGGAAACATATATGCTTATCATTTTATCTACCAAATTATTTGTAAATCAGTACAGCCAGTCTTGTAATTTACACACATCTGCAAACTGCACAGCCAAGCAGGTGACTCACTTATTTCCTGGTTTGGCAATGTGTCTTCCAGCATCACCTCTCCCCCTCCAGTCGGCTCATGAGATAGTAAATCTGCAGCATCGCCTTTAATGAAGGAGCAAGGAAGTGATCCAAGAAAAAAAGGGCCAGAAAGTAGTAGAGTGGTCTACCTAGTTGTGCTGTGTAGAAAGGATGTGCAAAACACAAGAGTGGTTAAATAAAATAACAAAGCCTTTGGCGGATAATATAGAACATATACAGTATATGTATTCAGACTGCTTTTTTAAACTGTATGCCTTGAGTTCCATTTTAATATAGAACCTCTGCAGACTGGATACTGAGGAGCAAGTGTACTCACTTTGACTGGCTACTAAAGGGCTGACACACATATTGGTCACTCCCATTGACAACCACACATCCCTTCATTTCTTGTATGGGTGTCACAGCAGAACACGAGGGGAAATGTCTTTAATAGGGTCACATAAAAAATAAAATGTGTATGTAATTCTTCTCCACAATGCCCAAAAGTAAAAACATTGGCTTGAGTTAGGCTTCAACTCTTCAGCATCTACCACAAAACTGAAATTCCAGCTTTTGGTAGACTGGCCCTTTAAGAAAGTAATGGTTTTACCAGGCATTAAAAAAAAATATGTATGTTGGATATATTATTATACTAGATTCTAGAAATTTCTAACACTCAGACTGGCATATCGATTTCTTCATAATAGGATCTGTGAATGCATTTAGTATATCAGTTCTCGGTTAGCAAATTGATAACCTTGTAGCTTAACAGGTGCTATTAGTGGGATATTTAATGCTACGGAGGAAGCTTGCATTGTTGCTTAAGGATTCCACTGAGACCAGAGGGATACAAAAATGAACTGCAGCTGTTTGGAAATTATAATAACATCTGTAATAAGCCACCATCCACCTACACCAACTGAAATCAATACAACTATAAAAAGAGATTTTCTTGAAGTCCAGTGGGACTTGGTTGTAAAATTCATATTTCAGCACTAGTTAATTGTTTACTTACCATGTGTAAAATCAAAATGAATTGCTACCAAACCAACTAGGAGTTAAAATACCTTGCTACAAAAACACTGTTTTAGAAGCAGTATTTCAAGGGCACATTATATTTAATAATAAATGTAGTTCGGAAGAAATGGGCAAAGGCAGTAGTCACTATCCTTGATTGTTTCAGTAATGTTAGTGCTCCTAAACACTGTTGGCATGTCTCCATGGCAGTAAAGCACCTATCTCACCTTGTGTTCTTCTTCCATGGATGCACATCAGATCATTGGTGGCTGGGTGTTTGGTGTGGCTCCTGGCGGTCTTAGGCGTTTCTGTCTCTTCTTGGCCCCTCACAAAGCACAGGCAACTGTCCCAGGCTGTTTGACCCGAGTTAATTATTGAAGGTGACGTGTGCAGTACAAAATTAATGTGTGTACATTCACCTGTCACCTGAGGAAGCCCCTTCTTTTTGTGGGGAAACGCGTCAATGCAGAGAGGATGCCAACCTCTCTGCATTATCTCCATCGTAGATGAAGTTCTCTGCAATTCTTGTAAAACTTTGCAAGTTTTATATGGTGTACAGTATTGTAATAAACTGGTAAGTCCTGGGGTGGTTCGGTATTCACCACCACTTTATAACTCTTTTTTTTTCTCTCTATAACTCTTTATACTCTTTGGATGTGGAGATAATTGTTTTAGTGTCCTCATCAGGCATGGTGCCGTGCATAGTGGACAATTGTTAATATTGTTTCATCTAAAGTTTTATGATTGTGACATGACCTGTGTCATATTGTAAACAATATGCGTAATAAATGACAAATGTTTTTATAGATAATTCAGAGATGTAATTTGTCTTGTGTGTGCACCTAAAAAGCCCTGTTTTTGGCATTTGGGGATATTTCTATAGGTTATTATAATATAGTATATTTGACAGGAGTGTCAAACTCGATTTCAACGCGGGCTGCATCAGCATTATGGTTGCCCTCAAAGGGCTGGTTGTATCTGTAAGACTTTATAAATGTATGTACTGTGTAATAGTAAAATGTTCCCTGTAGGACTATATAAATGCATGTAGGTTTCCGTCCCAGCACTGAGAAGGGCAAGTGCAGAACGACCTAGTGTTTGGCACATGTGGGTTATATGATTAGGTATGACAGGTAAACCTGAATATGACTGGAGGTACAGGAAAAAAACTGGAGAGTGAAGGTGATACAGTATGTAACTTAAATGATATGACACCTTATAATTTATGAGTACAGAGAGGAAGGTTTATAAGCTCTGTAATAATTTTATTGCTGTCTGTGTAAGAATCACACAACAAAAATGTAAAAAGTGTGTCAGTCATTTAGGAACAGAAACTAAAAACTAGCTCAGTCATGAAGTGGTTAAGGAGATTTCTTCTTACTTCCTGTCCTTGTGAGAGGTGTCAGACAGAACAGGAAATGAAAAAGAATGTTCTCTATGGGGACATAAACAGCATAAAAATTCTCACAGAAGTCCACATTTTGTAAGCCTACCTTAATGGCTTTGTTCACTTTCTGACCCATTAGTTATCATTATGTAATTAATTGTTCCTTGATGTCTTCTTTGCCCGAGCCCTGTCTATACAACTATCCCTCACTTACTACCTCTCTGACCCTGGTGAATCTTTTTCCCATTTTCTGTCATTTTCTTGATGCTTATATCATACAATGTAACAATTCCAAAGAACCCTGGAGAGAATTGGCAAATAAATGTAACTATTGCTACAATAGGATCCCTGGAGTAACAGTAGTTACATTTATTTGCTAATTCCATCCAGCATTATTTAACATCACTACATTGTAGCTTGTTACTAATATGCCAGCTGTAATTTTAACTACCTTACGTCCATGGCCGTTTGTGAACGGCCAGATGGACGTCTGCTCAGAGCGGGAGGGCGTCTTAAGACGTCCTGCCCCTCCCCCCCTCTCGTGTCCGCGCTGAGCGCCGCACACGAGAGGGAAAACCGTCAGCATGTAAACAGCCAGCGATGGCTGTTTACATACAAGCGGTCAGGCGTCTCTAGAGACGCCCGATCGCTTGCAGGATCTGCGGGTGTGCGCCGCCCCCCCCCGTACCTCCTCCTGCTCGTCTCTTCGCCGCCGCTGCCGGTCCCGTGTTCCGATGTGGCCGGTGCGGCTGGGACCGGCACGGCGACGCTCTAACAGGAGATCAAAGGGATGATCATTACTTGATCATCCCTTTGATCTCTCTTCTTGTCCCCGAATGCAGGAAGTGATGTATATTACATCACTTCCTGCATTCAGTGTCACTCTCCGGTGCAGAACACCGGAGAGAAGCTGATGGAGCAGATCTGTGCTTCATCAGCTTCTGTGGGGGTCCCTAGGTGACATCAGAGGTCTTGAGACCCCTGATGTCTCCATAAAGAGGACCTGTTTGGTGAACTGGCTATTACATAGGGGATTCCTTAGTCCCCTATGTTATAGCAATAAAGTTAAGTCAAAAAAAAAAAAATTACAGCATTAAAAAAAATAAAGAAGCTAAAAAAAATAAAGAAGCTAAAAAAAATTAAAAAAAATAACACAAAATTTTTTTGAAAGTCCCCCGCCCCCCAGATACACGCGCAAACATGCGTCGGGTGCGCCTATGTACGAAACCGACGATTGCGCCCATTATGCAGCACATGTTACATATCGCCGTGAACGTCGCAGTGAGAACAATAATTCTAGGGCCATCAATCACTGATGACACTAAACTGATGAGCGGTAAAAACGTTTAAAGCGTCGCCTATGGCCAATTTTGGCTGCGGTCGTTTTCTGCGATTTTGCGGGCACGCGCAATTTTAAAGGTTGACATGTTTAGTGTCTATTTACCCGACGTGACCCCGACTTTTATATTTTACCAAAAAATTGGGGTGAAAAAAAATGTTTCATAACATTTTATAGGGAAACATGTTTTTTTAAAAAATTTAGGGTACTTTTTTTGTTATATAGTAAAAAATAAAAACCCCAGTGGTGAATAAAAGCCACCAAAAGAAAGCTCTATCTGTCCCCAAAAAATGGTATGAAAATCGTTTCAGTAAAGCGTTGCATGACGGAATAAACATCAGTCAAAGTACGGCAGCGCTGAATACTGAAAAATGGCCTGGCCAGGAAGGGGGTGAAACACTATGGCCTTCAAGTGGTTAAGGAGCATTGGTTACCTGGCTCCTGGGATTTGCCTTGACTTACACTGTTTGCATTCCAAAAAATACATTTAATGATGCATAAACACATGCAGAACTGCAATAATCTGGAGTTTAGCTTTAAATGTTATTTATTAACTATAATTCTCAGCTCCATCTAGTGACCATAATGCAGTATTTGCCCAATTCACTGTGGGGGTTATTCACTAAAGAGCCGTTGGATCCAGCCATAGCTTCAGCTGATCCTTCGGCTCTCTTCGGCCCCCTCTGCCCTTCAGTTCAGTCCAACCGAAAGGGCTGCTGTACGGCCTATTCACAATAGCCTGTAAAGCAGCCAAAGGCGGCCGAGCCGAAGGCATATGTTTCGGCTCGACTGAGTCGAAGTGACAGCCAAAGCAGGGAGAACAGCCTACTGAAGGGCCGGCCGTTCTCCCCGCAAATGACAGCTGGGTGGAGCCAGCTGTGATCTCATGGCTAGCTCCGCCCAGTTGTAATGACAGATCAGCGTCCCCAAATGGCCTGGCCGACTCTGCCCAGTTGTTATTCATTGGACGGGACCTTCTAGAAGACTCTGGCAGGTGCCGGCCAATGGGAAACAGTTGGCCGGAGCTAGCTGTCACCGCTAGCTCCGCCCAATTGTATTTCTTTTTTTCTCTTCTTTAAAATATCTTTATTTATTTTTTATTTTCCTATTTATTTAAAAAAAATGTTTTAAATGTCAACTTTTTTAAAAAAAATTCTTCTCACTTGTTTTCTATTCTGCTCAGTACCTCAGGGGTACTGAGCAGAATAGCCAAGCCAAATGCCGCTCAGCGGAATTCAGCTATTCACTCACTGCCGTTGGCCCCCATGAGAATAGGGGTGAACGGCAACAAGTGAGCTGCCAGAGCTTCGGCTCATCCGATCCAGATGTTGGATCGGCTGAGTCGAAGTCCCTCTCCACTTTGGCTCAGCCGAACATGCAGAGTATGTTCGGCTGACCAAAGGCAGCTGATGTACGGCTGATTTCAGCCGATATACTGCTAAAATCAGCCGTACTGAGCCGGAGTGAATAGCCAAACGTCGTTCGGCTCACTTCACTTCGGCTGGGCTATTCACTCGACTGCCTCAGGCAGCTAAGTTAATAACACCCTATGTTCTTTTAGATTATGCACTTTTTTTTTAGTAAGGGACCAAATATAAATAACTGGGCAAGAATAATATGAATGGTTATATCTAATCTGTAAAAAGCTACATGTTTGTGCTATAAGTAAATGCATTGCAGTAACATTGAAAAACACTATACAAAAATGTAAACGTATTGCATACTTTCTTTGTGACCTCATACAAACCATAATTGTTGGTATATTTTTAGGAACTAATATTTCGGTTGACAGTGGAGCATCATGTTACTGTTTCTCATGAACTGAAGGAAACAGGTACATTTTTCCTTTCATTTCATAATCACTAGGGTATAGTCAGGAAGCAAATTGCGAGCTTCCTAAAACAATTTTGTGTGCTGAGACTAAATCAAAGTATGGACCTTCATCCAGAGAAGTGGAGATGTAGCCAGACATAACTGTGATTTGTAGCCAAGAATAAAATATGGGAATTAGGACCTCAATAGCTACAAAGTACAAACTGTGATCCAACATAGTAGCTCAAAGACGTGTAATGGATAACTGTGGCACAGAAAACGGGAGGTAGGGATTTCCTCACCCAGTAAAACTAATGAGGTGTCTAGAGGCCTCTTTTTTGCTAGTGTAAGGAATGGCACAGAATAATAGGAAAAGTAAATGGTTACAGGCCACACTCTAGACTGACTCACCACATTCACATCAGGTTGCATGGAATTGCACAATTGCAGACTGCTGCTGAGAAGTCTATGACATTTAAACAGATTAATACATTAAAATTGAGTCAATCCATGCAAATATTAGACACAAATGTGTATTTGTTTAATGAGATTCAATGAGGAAAGTGACATAGTCTCATGTTAACCCACTCCCTCCAAATCACTTTCACTGTTTCACACATCCTCTCCGCATTTCCTGCCACTCTTTTCTTCCACTGAAGCTCTGATTTAAACCCTGTGTAAGCCCTATGATGCAAGCTTACACTGGGTTGATGAATTCATCATCCTCTTCCTCATGTGACAGTGAACAGGCCTGGCAGTTAGCCACACTAGCCAGAGAGATGCAACTTGAGAGAAGGGCACATGATTTCCTATACCTGGAAGTGCTGGGTTTTTGCAGGGAATCTTTGAAAAGGTGAGTAGTCAAGAAGTCAGGGGGTTGGCTAGCTATAGGCCCTGTCACTTTTCCCTGAATGGGTTTCTAGAACTAACAATACCATCATTGTTTTTACTTAAAGCTGAATGCCAAGCAAACAGCTAAATAATCAGATGATATACATATATGGGAGCTGTTTTACCTGCCAAACGCTTATTAAGTCATAACATTTGCTCAGCTACATTACTCCGCATGATCCATTTTTTGGAGACCCCACCAAAGATGCAGCAAGCAGAACCTATTTAATACACCGCACCTGACCTACACCAAAACACAGGTGTGACATGTCCCTTAAGCATAGCCAATAAAAAAGTTGTTAAAACTAGTCCTATAACAAATACATTAAATTGTTATAACATCCCTTTATTTGTACGAAACATATATAAAGGATATTATAGAAAAGAGGGTGGCAGTCATTTCTGAGCATTATTGGGTCAACATATTGTAGGTACAAAGGGAGATATAATACTACATATCAATAAGCAAGAGGCCTTTAGTGAATGAGCACAAATAGCAGAGAGCCTTCCTATGGATACCTTTCTTCTGCATTAAAAAAAAATACACAGTGGATTTGTGTTTTTCAAGTGGGTAGAGGCTGGGCATCAAGCTACAACCAATACATTTCAAAAAGTTATTAGAGTTTGCAAGGGTTTTAGCAGAAAAGTAAAAAAAGAGTCCAGAGTAACATATTTGCCCATAGTTTGGTTTATAAACTGTTTAATAATTTACAAGAACATCTGTACTTTAGTACTAAACCACAAAAAATTGGCTGACGGTTCCAGACAGACCACCCCATGTGCAACACAAGGGGCTAGAACTGGTGTAAAGCCTCTCCAGGGTGTATTCAAAAAGGATTGGCACAGGTGACTAATAACAAATTGTCCAAATCCCCAGGTACCTTCAGGACACATCCACAAGAATTGTATACTGTATCCTTAATAAGGTGTGCAGTCTCTGATTTTAAGTATCCAGGGCATATTAATATTTAACCACTTCAGCTGTCACAAATGTATTCCCCTTACTGATCAGAATGACTTCTACACTTCAGCTATGGGCCTGTTTTTTTGCAAATAACTTTGTAATTACTTAAGACAACAGACTAACACATACATTGTTTGTTTCAGGAAACATTTTGTATGGACTCTATAAACAACAAATCATTTAAAAATAGTTTTAAAAAAAACATGTTGACCAGTATTATTTTAGAAAAAAGTAGTTTTACTGTAAATGAAAAGTATACATTTTAGTCTATAATTTGCCCTGTTTAAAATTACACTAAAATTGTGTTTCTGGTACAAAGCACAACAGTTATTTGCAAACAAAAAATACATTTTGTTAAATTATGCACATTTTCTTGTTATGCAACTATAAAAAGTAATACATAAAACAAATGAAAGTGGAAAAATTAAAAATAATGAAAAGTAAATGGAACAAAGAAACACAGGACTGGGACACAATGAGCATAAATGAAATTGTAGGCTGAGGATAACAGCAGCAGCAGCCAAGATGCAAGGGCACATTAAAACAGAAGAACAGAACTAACTCTCTCATCAACATATTATTTATAACCATTAACATCACTGGTAGGGTCTATGGGCAGTAAAATATTGTGAGAAAAGGCTGGTTGCATAGTAATTAAAATTCAGAGGTGATTAAAAAACACTGAACAAAATTGAGTAGAACACAAGATTGCCAGAGGAACACCAGGATACCATGTACTGAGTAGTGATACTGTCACACAAGAAGTGGAGGATAGTGAGCCAGAGAAATTGACAGTGTAGCAGCACTGTAAAAAGCTGACAAAAAAACTAGATTACCGAACTCCGCCTATCTCTTCCCCTCTTTGTCCCTCTCCACAATTTATGCATTAATTTATTTTCCAGCGCAACAATGCTGCTGCCTTGACTTCCAAGGACCCGCCCACACACCATGTTCAGGAAAAGGACTCTCGAGAGGTATAGTTCTGGCAGGAATGCCTATGGCAATATGAAAACCGGAAAATTGTATTCATAATTACCAGCAATTTTCCTTTCCTATCTTGCTCCATGTCAGCACACTAATGGGCTAATCCCCTCTCTCCTCCCATCTATCAGGACTAATACATTTTGCCCAGCTGTTCCAGCCCACTGTTTCATAACAATCCGACTGCATGGGTGGGAATTGTGCTGATATGGAGCTAGACATGAAAGAAAAATTGCTGGTAAGTATGAATACAATTTTCCAGTTTTTCCTGCCAGCTCCATGTCAGCACACTAATGGGAAATAACTTGCTACACACACAGGGGGGAATGCCAGTCAATTTTAATTCATTAGAGCTTGCCGCAGCAGAAAGCACCGTACAGACAAATTCAACTGTAGTCAGTGCCGCTGGGTTTATACAATAATGGGACATGAAAGTATGAACGGATGACCATGTGGCAGCCTTAAAGATCGTCTCCAAAGACACTCGACATGCGGCTGCCCAAGACGTAGACACACTTCTGGTTGAGTGCACAGAGATCCTCTCCGGTATATGCAAATCTTTGGCTTTGCAGGCTAGGTGATAGCCCAGATGACTCATGAGGCGATGAGTCTACACAAGGCCTTGGAGCCCTTCTTGACACCCGAAGGAATGACAAAAATATGATCTGTGGCTCTTATATCGGCAGTAGATGTAATTTACACTTTTAGCGCACTTGCAACATCCAAGCGATGCACCTGTTCACCATCTGCAGACTGGAAGGTAGGTAAGACTATTTCTTGTCTCATGTGGGAGTTTGAAACGACTTTAGGGACGAAGCTGAACAATAACGACTAGAAACGTAGTGAAGGGTTCCTTAAACCCTAATGCTGCCAGTTCAGAAACCCTCCTGGCCGAAGTTATCGCTACCAGAAATGCCACTTTCAAGGTGATGCAGCAGAGATATCTGCCCTTCAAACGTATCTGAGGCTAGAAAGTGCAGTACTAAAGGCAAATCCCATTTAGAAATACAGGTGTTCTAGGCGGCTTAACTCTGATGACAGCTTTTAAGAATTGTTCAATAAGACCCTCAGACGCCAGCCTGAGTCCCGTGAATGCCGAAATCGCTGACACTTGTCCTTTGAGGGTACTCAGGCTGAGATCCATATCCAACCGGATCTGGAGGAACTCCAACACATGAGATATCCAAGTAATTGAGGCATCAAAGGCCTGAGAAGAAGCAAGTTCTTTGAATTCTTTCCAAAATCTATTGTATGTGCAGTCCGTACTGTGTTTCTTGGAACACAAGAGCGCGTCGACAACTTTAACAGTACAACCCAGATTCAATAGCCTCCTCCTCTCAAAATTCAGGCCGTCAAACAAAGTTTGGTTGGGGCAGCATATAGGAAGTGGCCCTGAGACACAAGATTCGTCAAGGATAGCCACAGGAACGGAGTCTACGTGTTCAATTGGCGAAGTAAGGGATACCACGGCCTCCTAGTTTCCTTCTGGAGCCTTCTTGGAAAACTGAGAATGCATGGGACCGGGGGAAAGGCATATGTGCGGAACGACCACTTCACCGTCAAGGCATCCGTGGCTATCGCCAGTGGGCAAGGAAGTCTTGAGTAGAACCAGTTTAACTTGCAGTTGGCTGGGGATGCAAATAGAACTACTTCCGGATGAAACACACAAGTCGCCAACTGATGAAAAACTTGAGGAAGAAGAGACCACTCATTGTCCAGCTTTACCCTGGAAAGGTAATCTGCCTGGTGATTGAGGGGACCAGGTACATACATAGCTGATAGGTGGACAAAATGGACCATGGCCCATTCCAAAATTAGAGTTACTTACTCTATCAAGGATAGACTGCAAGTCCCCTCCTTGAATCCAAGCGTAGGCTACCGCCGTGGTGTTGTCTATTTAAATGGAACCGATTTGCCCTGAACAAGACTATGGAAAGCCAGCAGGGCCTGCAATACTGCCCTCAATTCCAATATATTGGAAACCATTCCTTGTGTAGGAAATGTCCATAGACTCTGGGCCGCTTGATCTGCACAGCTGGCTCCCCAACCCGAACAAAAGAAAAATGTCACCAGCACACCATAAGTTGAAAAAGCAAAATATTTTATTGCCAATAACTGTAGCTCATTGGCAAGCGCTTTCGGGGCCTCGCAGGGTCCCCTTTATCAGCCTGATGATTCTATTGTTCATGTGTGGCGGTGCCATCCGCAGTCATTTCGAGCACCCATCTTCATCAAGTGGGAATCCCGGTAAGGAGTGCGGTATGGTTCCTGTTTCTGTTGGTTCCCCAACCTGACTTGCTGGCATCCATGGAGACTATTAACCACTCTGTTGGATAAAGCGATTGGCAACGGAGTAGATTCTGTTCCTTCAGCCACCAAACAACACCTTCCTTCATCCGGGTTGTGACCCAGGTCCTCCGTTTCCCACTGCATCAAAAAACCAAACTGAAAAGGGCAGGATCTCCACTGAGCCCATTTGTCCATAGGTATTGTGGACACAATGGTGCCCACTACTTGCAGGCATTGAGTGGCTGAGAGAAAAGCGAACGACAGGTCCGGGGACAACCGACTGTGAATGACCGAAATTTTTTCTGCAGGAAGGGCGACTGAATTCAGAATTGTATCTATCCTGGCACCCAGGTAAACCAGGTCCTGTGTGTGGGTAAGATGACTCTTCACCCAATTGATCAACCACCCAAATTCTAACAGAGTGAAAATCAACAGTGTGAGATGTGTCAGCAGTTTTTGTCGACTTTGGTGAAAAAAAAGAATATCGTCGAAATAGTGGTAGATGCGCACACCCTTCTCTTGCAGTAAGGCGACTATGGCCAGAAGGACTTTGGAAAAAGATCTCGGAGAGTTTGTTAGCCCGAAGGGAAGACAGATGGACTGATAATGAAGACGGCCTAGAGAAAAACAGACATTTTTTTAAAAGAATAGTGGATTGGGATGTGGAAATAAGCGTCCTTTAAATTGATTGAAAGCATCCAATCCGCCAGTTGGACAATCTTCAGAATAGTCTGTAGAGATTCCATTTTGAAGTGCTCCTTTATATAATGATTGAGGGACTTCAAATCTATCACCGGTCTCCAGTCTTCTTTTGCACTAGAAAAAGGGGCGAATAAACGCCCACAAAACGCTCTTGAAAAGGTACTGCCACGACTGCCCCTTGGGCCATGAGATTCTCCACATAGGAAAAAAGGATCTCTCTCCGTACTGGGCAGGAAGAGATTTTTGTCGGAAGAAAAAAGGTACAAGGAGTTTTGTGAACGGTCCTCTACGTTGTCTGTTCAAATCTGCCGAAATTCGGCCAACCTTGCACCGACCTGGAAAGACTGGGCAGGCAAGCTTTCAAAAGGACTTCTGAGGGCCTTGTCCTGAAACGGGGCCTCTCTTTTTGGAATTTTCAAAAGATGAGTTGGGCCTCCAAGGTCTGCAAAACTCTCTACCGGGCCTATATGACCATGCTTCCTTTCCTCTATCCAATGCCACCTTCCTAGAGAAGGCATTTCTCTGTTTTAGCAGTTTCCTGTCCTGAGGTATAAACCCAGATTTGCCTCCTGTAGCCTTAGCAAATGCGGCATCCAATTTATTCCGAAACAGGGACTGGCCCTCGAAAGGGATTTTACACCACCCCTGTTTGGAAGTGGGGTCCGCTATTCCTGGTCTGAGCCAGGGGGCTCTTCCTGTAACTGCAGACTACATAATTCTGGCCAAAGATCTAATCATATCTACGGAAGCCTCAGCAAAAAAGACTGAAGGGAGTCTGATGTTTTTTAGCAGATCCGAGATCTCGGATTTACCGACATTCTGTGATACCGCAGCTTCAGTGCTGTCCACCCAGGCCTTAAGGGCTTTAGATGTCGCGGCTAAGGTGACAGCAGATGCAAACACCCCCTGCTAACAAATAGACCTTCTTAAGGTCTAGATCAGCTTGTCTGTCAAGCACGTCCTTAAAGGTGATCATCAAGCGGTGAGGTGACGTGCCCTGCAAGTTTCATTAGTGCAGAGTCTACCACAGGTGATTCCTCCAAATGTTTCACCTCCTTTTTGAAGGGATACAGTTTGGAAAAACAGTTGTGAAAGGAAGATTTCCATTCATCTGAAATTACATCTTTAATTTCCTCCATAAAAGGTAAAGAAAGCATTTCCTTCCTGACCTGCTTGAAGTACTCTTCTTCTCAGCCTGCTCTTCAGTATCTTCCCACAGGAGAGCCTGTCTGATCACCTTAACAAAAGGCTGCACAAGAGTAAAATCAAAGCCATCAAATTGCTCAACTTCCTCTTCCGAAGACGAACCTGATTGGTCCTCAAAGGGGTCATCCCTCCGGTTGGCAGCACTGGCTCTCAAGGGGCCTGGTCTGGGCTCCGTATCCTGAACCATGCCTGGCGTAGTCTGAGAGTGAGGAGTAACACTAGTAGAGAATTCTCTAAGTGTGTCCTGAAAATGTTTTCATCGTTAAAACCTGCCGATTACCAGCATCCTTATCCTTTGTAGCTTCCATGAAGCAATTCTCACAGGTTGTTTTGCCGGGAAACGCCATATTAGGACAGTCCCATCACCCTCAGGGAAAGGGTGAGGATGATGCAGATGTTCTGGAGGGCGAGCGATACTCCGCTTGATTTACAGAAGGAGATTCCTGTCTCATCCTTCTATCATGATGGCATGGAGAATGCCTTTCCCCAGAGGGGGATCTTTGTCTGCTAGTACTAGATGAATGCTGATGATCTTTGGAACAAACAGAATCAGATCTAGAAGAGCTGTGACAAAACACAAAAATAACACAATAATAGGAGTATATTGTATGTCGACGCTAGAGGAGTCTATTAGATCGCCTGTAGCTAGAAGAGAGTTGCAGCTTACCTTCTTTGCCTATGATGGTCTTTTGGGGAGGGGTCAGTTTGTCTAAAGGCATGCTGTGGAAGAACAATGCATGTTACAACCACTAGCAATACCATAGGTATAATTTAAGTCACAAGAAAAAACATCCACAGAATTGAGTGAGTGGGATCAGTACCTGCAGAAAATGAGTAATGTTCAGATTCAGAAGAGCACAGCTCTTTGACATCAGACATGAGAGACGAGCGGCCGAAAAGTGACAGCAGGAGATTTTAAACCAGCAGCTCGCCCCGTAGCTCCGCCCCTGGCATGTCCACGATCATTGGGCCCATTCGCGCATGCGCCGTAGCAGGCCGGAACTTTTGCGTTCCAGCGGCCAGAAGAGACACTTGTGGAACACAACGGCTGCTAGACACATCCTCACAGGCTATTTTCAGGATGTCAGGATCAGACGCCAATGGCGTCTGATCCTGACAACAGTCGATCCTGAAGCAGGAGGGGAAAAAAAGGACCAGGGGGCAGAGACAGCTGGGCAAAATGTATTAGTTACAATCCCGCTAGATGGGAGGAGAGAAAGGATTAACCCATTAGTGTGCTGACAGGAAAGAGGTAGGGCACCCTATTAATGCCTCCTCCCAGCAGTTGCCTCCCAGCAGTTGCCCCCGAAACTTGATGATAACATTACATTGAGTAATAAAATATGCTTCTTACTACAGGAACAAGGTTAAGGGAAAAATCATACTAGGAGATGGAGGGTTGAGGGTACATTTGTGTCATGCCTATACAATTCCTTTTAAATATTCACTTTACCCTGTATATTATTAGGTCCTGAGAATTGTACTACTCATGTATGGCGTATAAAGAGACTGCAGAATGTGTTTGGTACATGCCATTCTGAATGAATCTATGAACAGTATATATGAAGCAATATTATTTTATTTTTCTGGTTCTTTGCCAGACAAAATAAATTCTCCTTTCTGAAGCAGTAGGGCTTTCGAGAGACACACCTTTGGAAGATAATAAAATGTACTGAGAAAGAAACACAAATGTCCTACTTACTCCAATATAAGCAGCCTTGCCTTCGTGCCACTAGTAAAGGTCAGGCAACTCTCAGGAGCTCTGCTATTTTTAATAACTATGAACGCTCCTTTGGTCCTTACTACCAGCAGACCACCCTATCACAAATTATGGATGACTACAGGTCTCCTACGCGTCTTTTCCCAGCAGTCTAGCTTCTTCTGCCAGTAAAATTTGGAATACGTATTTGACCCAAACCATTGAGTCTTGTTGTTTATGGAGTAAAAGAGGTTTTTGAAAATGAAATCATTTACTTGTCTTACAATGTCTTGTGTCTCAAGAGAACCAAGGCTCACTTTGGCAAATGGTTAAAAATGTGTGCCAATTTTTTATTTTATTTTTGTTATATTTAAAGGATTCGTTTTTAAAAAAAGAGATACTTTAGTTATAGATGGAGAAAGGTGGTCAGTCCTTGGCTTCTTAGATGTCTTTAATACTCCAATAGTGATATCTCCCTCAAGTAGTCCCTGTCATATATCCCTTTCACCTGGGATTTTCAGGTGTTTCTACCCACATTTGCATGTTTCAGGACCCTCTGTTGCTGCAAACATAAAATGTATAAATAAAAAACCCAAGAGGGAGACTGGCAACCCCTCATAATGGCCCCACCAGGAACTCAAGTAGACAGATGTCATCAACAGAGCTCCCAAAGGAAAATGGGAAACCTACCACTAATTTAACTCTCCATGATCTACCAAAAACTACATTTTTGGTGGACTGTCTTTTGAAACACATTATGCTGGGTGACCATAGCGGTGTATGAATTTTCTTTTGCCTGGCAATGTTCTGTCTTTCCTGTCTTGAGGAGCACATGCAGACACTGGGAGTACTGGTGCTTTTACCTTGTGTTGGGCCTGTGCCTGATCCCACAAGGGAGTGGGCTGTCACCTGGTTATGGCCATGATGTGCTCCTGAACTAAGAAAACCAACAGTTATCTCTCTGGCAAAATTCTAATGGCCACTGAGGGCAGTTTTTGTGTTTTCTGTGTGTGTGTGTATATGTTATACAGAGTAACCAACAAAAGAAGGTAACAGAATAACTGATGGAGTAAAAACAGAGATAAATATTAGGAAAATTGTTTAAAGTGTATGCGTATGGAAAACGTGTTTACATGGAATAATGCATGGAAGGATTAGAATGCCTGTCAAGTTCCTATTGCTTTCTGTATCCCACTGAAGAGATTCACCCCTCTGTTTTTGTCTTGATGACCATGACCATTGTCACTGAGACAGAAAGGGATGGGAAATGTAAACTTTTGCAGCATTCCCTCACTCGGCAGAGATTTCCACATACTTCCTGTTGCTTCTCTTGGAAAAAAAATAAAGGGAAATCTCACTGATATCACATAGACAGCAAGAAATAAACTGAAAGGTGTCCTAACACTACTTTATCTATAATGTTTTGGCTAGACACACACTAACACCAAGATAAAAGAATAACCGATGCTCTGAAGTAAACAAGAAGGGAAGAAAAATGTTGTCAAGGGAGGGAGTTCGAAAGTAAGCTTCTATAGTATCAGGAACAGGGGATGGACAACCTGCAGGATTAAAAGGCAAGAGGAGCATTAAAAAAGCGAGAGAGATAGAATGCTTGTGTTGGCTGAGGTCTGAACTTTACCTTCAATATTAGCACCATTGGTATACAGAAATATGCCGTAAGTCTCCTCTTAGAATAATGTCTCAGTCAGCTAAGAACATACCAAAGATGCTGACTTTTACAGAAGTTGCAGATTATAGAACTTAAAGACACAGGGGTTTATTTATAATATAACTTTAACTTCCTGAACATTCCAGAAGAAGGGAAAGGGGGGGGTTATTCAAATTCTGGACTTAAGTAACATGTGATGAATAGTATAAAATTAAAGCATAATTTCTTTTATGAATAATAAAAAAAATCCATAGCCAACAAGTAGTTAAAAAAATCAGATTTTGCTGCAATACTCACCTTTTCTCCACCCCTTCTCCTGCAGAAAGTCCCCTCATCCGCTAGATGGTGGTACTTATCTGGGTTGATTGCCACCCAGTGTACTTAAATCCTTGTCATGTGCCAAGGCTTTATGGACGCACATGAAGCACAAAAAAGATTTGGATTGATTAAACTATTTCTCTCTTATGTTAGCTGTACAGTTAACAGGAGTGAATTAACATCAGCATGGCTTAAACTGAAGTAAAATTGTATTTTGGAGTAGCCAAGTTATAATCTAGACCTTGACACAATTGAGAAGCACTGGCATGGCCTGAAGACAGCTGTTTACTCAAGAAATCCCAGAAACATTACTTAACTTAAAAAGTTTTGTATGGAGAAATGGCCTATAATTGTTTTTCAATGGGGGTGAGATCAAGAAAATAACTGGTGGAGGTTATAGGTCATGAAATAGAAGGACTTTTTTGTAGCCTAGACTATGAATGTTTAACCAGTGTGTTTTATAAAAACATGAAAGAGTAAAATGATTGATGTTATTATTTTAAAAAGATTGTGTTTGTCCATTATTGTCCCTTAGTAGAGGATCGTGGTACCATTCAAAAGCTATTCAGCAAAATACATTTTTAGAACTATGTTTCTTGTAACTGTATTTAGAAATATATACAGGAAGCATCCTCTGAGGAAATATAGATGCTTTCTTGTTAACTGGCTGTCATACCAACACTACACATTTCCTTTCACCTCATGAGACTGTCACAGGTCGGCTCAGTAGATACGGAGGTGAGCGAACACATACAGGCGTTCGCTCACCTCTCGATCCGGGCACAGCGCTCTGCCGTGACAGGGGAGGGGCTGGATTCCCCCCTCCCCGCTCCGATCCACCAGCGCTGACTGGCGGAACGGACGGGAAGGGGGCGGGTACAGCTGGCTCTGCCTTTAGGTAGGCAGAGTCAGCTGTCAGTCACGCAGCTGGGCGGATCCAGAAATAATTGTCGGGATCCGCTTCAGCTGCAGCGTCTTAGTATACCGCGAGCAGCTCACGGTATACTGCTGCGTCTCAGTATACCGTGAGCTACAGCTCGTGGTATACTGAGCCTAGGGTGAAGGGAGGACGCTAGTTTGTGTCCTCCCGTTACCCTAAGGAGAACTATGGGGAAAAGCCTTAACCCCATAGTTCTCCTTTAAGCTACCAAGGTTTCTCTGAAACGTATCTTAAAAATAAGTTATTAAGATACAAACAGTATAGTGTCAATGTGTGCTAACAGATGAACTATGGGCAAAAAGCATTAAATAAACCTGGCAATACACTGGCAGGTTTTTGAGGGCTGAAAAAGAAAAAAATGCTCACTTCCTCCATCCTCGGTAAACAGCATGGATGGGGGAATCTTCTAACTGGCTATTGTATTCTGACAACCGTCAGCCTTCAATTTTCTGCCCGGCTCCTTCGATAAAAGTCTATTGAAAAATCTGGTCCTAGCATCGGTATCGGGACTGATACAGGGCATTTTGACAAGTACTTGTCAAAATGCCCCGATACAAAGCGCCGAAGCTTGCGCTTTTTTTTTCTTACCTTCCGGCTGCTGTTCGGGAGAGCTGTGGCGAGTCAGCGCTGGCCCGGTGGGAGGAGCTCCAAGTGGGGTCCTAATTTAGCTGGCAGGCGATCTGGCAGTCGCCGGCCAGCTAAATTAAAACCCCCACCTGGAGCTCCTCCCACCGGACCAGCGCTGACTTGCCGCTGCTCTCCTGCACAGCGCCGACGACGACCTCACCAGCGAGGCACCATCA
Organism: Nanorana parkeri; assembly: GCF_000935625.1. Taxonomy (NCBI): domain Eukaryota; kingdom Metazoa; phylum Chordata; class Amphibia; order Anura; family Dicroglossidae; genus Nanorana; species Nanorana parkeri. The sequence continues at coordinate 444,743 of NW_017306719.1, read as the reverse complement.
TCGAACAGTGAGTCCCTATGTGGAAGTTCTTAATATTAGCGGAGGATAATTTTAAATCTATTGCCTGCAGTGTGTGCTCTATTTGTACTTCATACAGAGTACACACTGCAGACAAAAGATTTACAATTCTCCCCTGCTAATATGAATGGATTAAATGATCTATAGTACATAACATGTAGTTGTATTATGGATCATTTAACTTAGGGATGTCCCGATACCACTTTTTCAGGACCAAGTACAATTACTTCCCCGCTTGCCGATACCAATTACCGATACTTTTTTTAAAGGGACAGGTGACTTTAAATGATCCATAGTACAACTACATGTTATGTACGATGGATCATGATTTAACCTATCCATGTTAGCAGGGGAGAATTGTAAATCTATTGCTGGAGCGTAGTGGAGGTGTGTGCTGTATATATGTACTACATATACATTACACATGTCCAGTACACTATAGCAATAAATTTACAGCCAGCTTCCCTCACTCACAGTTTCACCCCGATCCCTGTTGCCTCACGCGGTGCTTCTCGTAGTCGGCGCTGGGCAGGATCGCTGCATCACGTCTCGGTGCTCAGCTTGTGGGAGGCGCTCACAATTCTGCCCTGCTAACATGAATAGGTTAAATCATGATCCATAGTACATATACAGCGCACACGTCCAGCACACTGCAGTCTGCAGCAATAGAATTAAAATAATCCCCTGCTAATATGAATGGGTTAAATGATCCATAGTACATAACATGTAGTTGTACTATGGATCATTTAACCTATTAATATTAGCAGAGGATAATTGTAAATCTATTACTGCAGAGTATTGGGAATATGTACTGTAATATATGTACTACACACAGTACTGGTAATTGGTTTCAGCAAGTACATGTGGGGAAAAAGTGGTACGGGACATCCCTAATATAAATTATGTGTATATAAAGTTTTTTTTATTAGAAGTGGAAAACTGAGAAATTAGCGAACAGATGGATATAAAATATATAAGTATAAGAAACAAATATAGGGTAAAGAATAAGTTGGTTTTATTCTACAATATAAATGATATTTATGTATGTTTAAAATGTATCGTTTTAAAAAAAAAGTTTGATAATAAATAACATACATTATTTGGTACCTATAAAGCCTGATTACAAGGCAATATATACACTAATTTTATCCAAATGCATTTATCAAATGCTAATTCTAATGCTAATGTAGCCAGACAGCTCTGGACCCCATAGCAGTCACACAAAGTAGTAGAGCCCTGATTGACCTTTCCTTTCTCAGTCTAAAGGTGCCCATACACCTTACAACCATCGCAAGACTTTTGTCTTGCGATGGTTGTAAGCTAATTAAAAGCTCGTACGGTCTGCCTATCTTGGACAGGCAGATCGTACTTGCGATCATCGATGGCCCGCCCCGCGGGGGGGCGGCCCTCCGATCACTTACGAGCACAAACCCGCCGACAATCGTACGATTCTCGGCAGGTTTTCAAGGCCTGCTCGTAAGACAAAAGACGTGCGACCGTACTGTAGAAATGGTCGCACGCCTTCCATACACCTTGCGATTATCGTACGATCGCGGGATTTTCTACGATTATTGTACGATAATCGCAAGGTGTATGGGCACCTTCAGTGCTGCTGCGCACAGGTAGGGGTTTACAAAAGGTTAACATAAAGTCAGATTTAAGTAAATATGCCTTTTTTATGTGAAAATACATTTAATTGTTTTTGAAGAATACATAATTGGATTAACAGGTAGATTTATGTGGACCAGGAGTTCAACTTCATCCAAAAACAAAATTGATTACAAACTTAACTAGCTTACTCAAAAAAATAGTGCAAATAAATATATTACTGTGTAACCCATAGCAGCCAATCATATTTCAGGGTAATGTTAGCAAATTATGTAAACTATTTCTGATAAGTTTGCAGCTTCCATTAACATTATTTTTAATGGGGCTAAGGCTAACCAAACCTATTTGCTGGGCTGAAGCAATAGCCATGGGAATGTGGCATACCAGTTAACAATCAGAAATATAGTAGAGTTATGGCAGAAAAAGACCAAGTGGTCCATCAAGTCTGCCCCATGTTTTTTTTCTTTGTCTGAGCATAGACTTTTGTTTGTCCCAAGCATGTTAAAATTCACTTACTGTTGACTGACCTACTACCTCTGCTAAAAGTCTATTCCAAGCATCAACAACTCTTTCGATAATATAATACTTTCTAAAGATAGTTTTGCACTTTCCTCCTGCTACCCTGAGGTCATGTTCCTGTGTTCTTCTATGCTGGGTATACTCTGTTATATTTTCTTTGTTCAATCTGCCTCCAAAGACATTATAACAGATTCCTCCATCAACACTTACTTCCAAAGATGCTATCTGCCTGGCTATGCGTGGATTCAAAACTTTAAGTCACAGACTTGACACCTATTCCAGGTCACTTACTTAGAAGGAGGTGATGCCAAATGTATAAGCATGACAGCCAAGCAACCAGCATTCTCAAATAGAGATTAATCTAATTGAGGTCATTAATTATAGTCCACATAGGTCTCCCATAACAAGTGCCCTTTACAGTATGTGTTCTGCTTTTACCATCATTAAATAATTTATTCTAAAAATGTATTTCTGATTTATGAAACTACTAAGAACTCCACACTGAAATCATTGCAATCCATTCTCCATAATGTCCACTAACAATTCCTTCAAGGCCCATCAAATAATCAAAACATATAAACCTTTTATACATTATTACCCAATATAACAAATAAGTAATTATTTTTCTTTCAATAAACCCATAAATAAATTAGCAAACAAGGGGGTAACAGGCAAAGCATTCGCTTGCATTGCTTTATTCACATACAGCGTTTGCGTTTTCTGCGCAGTTTTTCATGTGGGAAACCGTGCGGCAAGCAAACATGAAACATTCTTCATCCGCACGGATTCCGCTCATTTGCGGCTATTACTGTAGCTGCGATGGTGCGGAATCCATCAAAAAATCGTGCTTGGACTTTTTTTCGTAAACCACGTGACCGCTGCAAAAGTCTGAACAATGCACATTAAAGTGCATTGTTTTCTATGTTTAGAGCGGCTTCACGCGTATCCGGTCGGCCGAATACACGTGGACAACCGATCCTGTGTGAATGAAGCCAAAGACTTCACAACAGCTATACAAAAACGGTATTATATGACAAGAATTGTTAACATGAATGTCAGGAGATTGGTGCCGCGAAGTGTATGTATGTATGTATGTATGTATGTATGTGTGTATATATATGTATATAAATAATATCTCCACAAGTTATGAATGAACAGGAACACTCAGAATAGATGATTCCTGTTTATTTATAACAGGGGATACAGAAAAAGAGATTGAGGACTCTGGGGGGAATTTATGAAAGCTGAGCAAACAGAACCTGGAGCAGTTGCTCATGGCAACCAATCAGCTTCTCTCTTCAGTTTGCTCAGGTAAGATTTGAAAATGAGAGATGCTGATTGGCTGCAGTACAAATCTGCTCCAGATTTTGTCTGCTCCAGTTTTGATAGATATTTTTAAAAAATTGAAAAGGTTAGAAATTTTTTTTTCCGGTTTTCGGCCTAAACTTTTTTTCCATTTGGTTTTGAAATTTTCATTTTGGTGCACCAAAACGAGTCTGGTGTACTAAACTAGTCTGTTGCACCTTTAAAGTCCCAATACGTTTGCTTTCTTGGTTAGTAGTTCTATACGTTTAGGTATGCGGTATACCCCCAAAGGGCAGGATCTCATTTGGACTCTATATACTCATTTTATTTTATTTATTTTTTTCATACATGAACTCCGCACTTTAGAATGTAGCCAGTTTTACTGTAACATTTTGAACGCAATTGTTTAACTCATATTTTGCTGGCTAATGTTTTAATACTATTACATAATTTTAGAATGATAAAAATGAATTTACGGTCACTACTCCCACATTACAGGAACCAGTATGCAAAACTCATCACAATAGTTTAATTAAATTTGGCATTACAAACGAAATAGCTTTCAGGAAAACTCTGTGAGGGGTGCTATGGGATATACTATTGGATCCACTTCACGTAATTCAGGTCAAATTATACAAGCCTGGTTATGAGACCGCCAGAGTACGATGGACTGTAGTGTAGTGGCATGTGGGGTAGAAAGCATGCCAAAAATTAATTGCAAAGACCAAAGAAGAGTTCCAATTTGTGTTATATAGCAACAATATTCAGGTTCCCTAACACATATTGGGGTACTATCCATTCTCATCATTATCTGATTTATCAGAGTGTTCAAAGTAAGAACTGCTCATTCAGGCCAAAAACAAGCAATATAGTTTGGCCATTCATGCTTTTAACTAATGGGGAATAGGAAGGCAGATACTTATTGGTTACTTTTGGCAGCAGGAACACACTCTGGAGCAGTCCCAGAATTGATATAAAATGTGGCCTTGGCATGTATTGCATGCTATCTAAGATCTGTGCACATGACTCAAGCTTGCTAAACTAAAATTTGTAAGAATACTCTTGAACTGGTGCCTTTGAAAGTATGTTTTTGTATACTTTTAGACACCATATACTGTATATAATATGTAAATTGTAGATCATGGTTTCTTGCAGCAACACGCTAGCATAAACAGGTTTTTTATTGATTTATATTTCAGTTTCAGCGCTGCAGTGACACTAACACTTGCACTGTGGTACCAGCTTCTTCTGTTATCAGACGTAAGATACAGAGAGGGCTCCTCTACAGCTCCGATCACATAACCAAGCCAAGGATTTTCACTCACTCTGCACTACCACTATATCTGAGGTCTGGAAAAGTAATGTTAGGGTGGCAGGGGTGAGTTCTGTACTGGGGAGGTCTGTACTGGGGGTGGATAGCTCTGTAGTAGGGGAGACCTTTATACATGGCGGCAGAAATTGAGATGGGGGAGAGCTCTGTACTTGGGGAGTTGGAAGGCTCTGCACTGGGGGAGAACACTGTACTGGGGGAGAGGGGGCTGGGGTGGGAGATGGGGGGGCTTTGTACCGGGGTAAGGAAATTATTGGCTGCGCTATGGCCTGTGTGTAACCTACTTCTGACCCCTGAACTTGTATGTTATGCATTCCTGACCCCTGCTCTATGTTCATCACATATTCCTTGCACCTGCACCCTATGTGTTAGACACTCCTGACTCCTGACACTCCTGAAACTGCTAGAATTTACCAAATGGCCAGCTGGTCATTGTAACTACTTTGATAAACAAGGCCTAAAAAAAGTGGAAAGCCAGATATATTTTCTTATGCTTTGGAAAGAGTAAAGAAGGCTTAGAACCTTTTTCAGGTGTTAGTTGCTGTTATTGTCTACACTGGAGACATTTTCGCCTGCTTCCTATCATGGTGACTATGGCCAATGAGACAAGAAGTAAGAGCAGATCTCTTCATCGCATTAATCTGCACATCATTCGTATGATAGGGCAAACATTTGTTATTATAGTGGAGAAAGAATGAAACCTCTGTTATAATTTTTGCATCCCTATTTGAAAGAATTTGCTCACTTGGTATCCTAATGGCATTGTTCACTGGAACAGGAAGTCAGAATAAATCTACTCATTGGGCACTTGGATAGTAATAAAAACCTGAAAGAGGTTATAAAGTTATTCTCCAATGTTTTAGCTAGAGCTGTATTTCTGTGTTGGAAGCCGTGGAGATCAACAAATGACTCCAACACATGGCTATCAACACTGTCGAAATAAAAGCAACCATTATATACAAGCTATACAGTTAAATAAATCAGAGTATTACTACACATTAGCCATTCATAAAAGTGCAATCTTTCTACAGTATGCAATATTTTAGTATTCTTATCTTGCAATATTATTTCAAATTATTCACATTATGTGCCGACAGATATTCTTTTAAACACTGCATGGGGACCATTTAAAGAATAAGTTATGGAACAATTCTGAAGCAGGCGCTGACTTTACGATGCCATTGTGCTGCTTACTTCTTTAATTGCCAATTATGCCTAATGCCCTTGTAATTTTATTCCTCACTTTTTTAATAATCATGCGGTTTAGAAATTGTCTCTAGAACATTTTTAGTATTTTCTTGGGCCCATGATACATAGTCACTTCAAGTTTTGAAAGACTTTTAACTGCTGTTTTAATACAAGAAATATGAGGGCCAACACTCAACAGCTGTGTTTGTTTACAGGGTTTGCAATTAACACTGAACTAATGGAGAGATTCCAGCGACTTTCTTGGCACTGCGAGTATAATTTAAAATATATAGTCAAGGACCCAAAATCATAAACTTGCCATTGGCGGTGTCCAAAGATTGATATGCACACACTGGCAAACCTCACACCACTGTGGGGCCTATACATCGTACAGATCATAGGGGAATGACGTCAAATAAACACAAAAGCATTTACTTCTTTTACCATTGCCATAAAACATAAAACCCTGACTGGTTAACATGCAGAGGGCTTAAAAAAAAAAAGACAGTCGTGTAAGGAGGTCCATTATAAAGGTAACCTGTATCAAGAGAAATATTTTTATTGCTTTGCTGACCTTTCCTTATGAAGATGCTAGTGACCTGGCTGACATGCTTCGGTGACTTCAGTACTCTCTGACAGAATGCCATTAAAGAATTGGTCAGCTTTATAACTTGGTGCATACATTTTTGGGCCAGTGCCTCAAAAGGTATTGAAACTATAAAGAGTCAGACAACTAACTTTTTCAGAATAAAGTCAGTAAGGGCATCCTACATACAGCATTTCTCACAGTACTTTTATTTAGGAATGGGAAATCTCAAGCAGCAACATGGACAGAAACATTTTTTTAAATACAGTAGGGAAAGCCTAAAAGCTTTTTATTTCTGTCTCTGCCCCTATTACAGATTTTCCCTCTCTTGCTGTTTGGTGAACCTCGTGTCTCTAGGAGTCAATTTTTTTCTAATTGAGCCCTGGATAGCAATAAAAACTGACTGGGGGTTCTAATCTTTCCACATAACATTTAAACCTAATAAAAATATTTTGGCTGGATGTACAATTTTATAATAAAAGAAACTGTCTTTCACCAGGGTTCACTTAAAAGGACCATACAAGCAAGCTGTCCATTTCTGTTTTCAGTTTATTCTATCCACTATTTAGAAATACCCAACTTTTTGAGATGAGAAAGAGGAACACCTTCTAGCGGAATATTTTTAATATTGAACACAACCCTGCTATACCATCATTAAGAATTTATATGCTAATAATAATTACGTAAACCCAGAATTGTTTGTTTCACCATTACTTTCCCTTTATACTGTCTTTTTTGGAAAAAGCAAACAAGATAATTAAAAGATATGATAAATGTTTTATTGAAGAATAACACTTTTGATGGTTAAAGGAGAATTATGGGGAGAGTGAAATACACTCATCCCCATAATTAGAGCCGAAGTGTGACACTGAAGCTGCCTCACGTCGGCTCTATTGATCGAGAACTGAATGATCAAACACCGCTAATCTTCCCAACAATATTGTCAGGATCCATCACAGCTGCAGCTCTGCACTCTCAGCATATACTGTAGCGGGCAATAGTCTGCTGTATGCTGAGGTTTGGGGCACAAGAAGGAATTTTTAAATGTCCTCCTGTGACCCTAAAGAGAACTATGGGAAAAAAGGTTGGGTCATAGCTCTTTTTTTAAAAGAACTGTTTAATACCTATGCATTAAATTAAAAGAGGGACAACTGAGGAGGAAAGAAGGACAATGAGATTTGGTTCCAAATGAACAATAGAAAAAATTCACCAGCACACCATAAGTTGAAAAAGCAAAATATTTTATTGCCAATAGCTGTATCTCATTGGATCTCAATGAGATACAGCTATTGGCAATAACATATTTTGCTTTTTCAACTTATGGTGTGCTGGCGACATTTTTCTATTGTTCATGTGTGGGGGTGCCATCCGCAGTCATTTCGAGCACCCATCTTCATCAAGTGGGAATCCCGGTAAGGAGTGCGGTATGGTTCCTGTTTCTGTTGGTTCCCAATGAGGGACAGTCCCTCTGGGAGGTATGGAATAGTGGATAATCTCCTTAGAGTGCAAACACTGTATATCTCAGAAGACTGGGGTAAACCATGTATCATCTATGCTATGCAAAGATATACACATGGTGGACACCATACATCAGTAATGGGGAATTGCCCAGCATACAATTCTAAATGAATGTCAGTTTTGGGTAAGGTTTGGATAACCTGGTGGCCTGATTATTCACTTCTAAATGCTCAGACCCCACAGTGATTTGCCAAGTAAAGTCATTGCAACTGAAGCTGGATAGCTGATGTCTTAAAATGTTTTGTATTTCAGCTAGTTTTGGTCTCAGCAAGAGAAGAGATCTACTTCTAAAGTGTTACACTACTATTTTTGTAAGACAGGGTTACAAAGAAAATAATAGTGGTTGACCGTAACATTTCTCTAAAGAAACCATTGCCCAACCAAGCAGGCAGATGTACAAAGTGCTTGCATGGAAGGCAGAATACATAAAAATATTTACAATATATATGCATATGCAGGCATATCTGTAATTCCAAATGCTCTGCAAAACTCCTTATCCTTTACAACCAAGGAGAGTGCCTTCATAGTAGTTATATGGATTGCAGCTCCCATGCGGCTGCACATGTGATCAGCTATGACACCAGCAATCTGAGGGCTTGTAGGTGTTCCAACATGTACTTGGTCAACATGTGCTCTGGCCAGTGGCAGGGCTAATAATATTCCATACTCAATGCCATATTTTGGGGATGTATCCCTTCCTCGCAGTAATACTGTTATATCAGGTTCTTGTGGCTTTAAAGTATCTATCAACTACATGGTGCAAATTCAGAATGTTATGTTTAAGATATGGGCAACAGATGCCAAATATCCTTCACAAAATGGTAGGACACAGTGACCCAAAGACATTTTGTACATTGTCATACCAGTGATCAGTTGTCAATATTTAGTGATCATTGTATGTGCTGTAGAATAAAAACACTAATATAAAGATAGAAAGGCACCCACTGTGCTAATTTCAGCCAGTTCCTCAAGAACCGGACGAAATTCGCACAGTGTATGGCCACCTTTATTATTGGTAATATCTGTAAATGTAACAGAATATAAAAATTTGTGAATATCAACCCCAATTAGAGGTAGATCCAATAATTGTTCGACCCCTAATAGACATACAAATCTATAGTAGATATAGACACCCACGGGTCTTGCAGCAGGAATAAGTGAAAGCATCAGCATTTTATCGTTCAATTGATCTCAGTCCATCTTTCTCAAGACGGACTGAGCTCCACTGAAATGTAGACAATACAATGCTTTGACTTATCTCTGCTGCAAGACCCATGAGTGCCTCTATATCTACGGTACTTTGGATTTGTATTGATATGTTTGTGGATGTGCACCCTGGGTATTTACCTTACAGAGTGCAGCGGCTACCTCTGGGACAAGATAGATAGATAGATTGATAGATAGATAGATAGATAGATAGATAGATAGATAGATAGAATACAAATATCTATCTGTCTTGGCAATCAATCCCACTCAACAAACACTCAAAAATAAATAAAATGTGAATATAAAATGATGCAGTAGGGTCAAAAATAATTAAACAAAAAGCAGAATTTCTCTGTTTATTAGAGTATTACAACAAATAAACAGCTACAATAAGAAGGGTACTAGTGTGTCAGTCTACTTTTTATCAAGATGTATGATAACCAATAGATACTCATACTGTATGTCCAGCCAAAATTTTTGTTTTGAGATTTCCCCTCACCTACTATGCTGGTGACAACAGTTTCCCAGGACAGAAAGTGAGAGTAAATTAAATGGCAACCCAGAAATAAAATGCTTTCTTTAGCAGAGTAGAGAAAGGCTCGAACCCTGTGCAAGATTTGTATATCTGTCCTGTTGCAGATGTTCCCTCACTACCTCTCTAGTGAAACTGTTGTCACCGTCACAGGCAGTAAGTTGAATACTCTTTAATAGAGTCCAAATTAGCAGTAAAAACTACACAGTGGTTCCATTCCTTTTTCACTGTATCCAAAACATACTGGAAAGCCTTGGCATGACATACGCTTTAAATCACAATGGATCCTAAAGCTTTGTTGGTTGCCAAGGGGTACCTTTTATTATTTTTGTTTTTAATTGTTGACTTCACTGACCCTATCTATGTGGCTGTTGACTTTGGTTTAATATTGAGCTTTCATTGAGACCTTACTTGATAGTTGATAATTGAGTAATGCATATTTAAGTATTTCTGCGTTTTCTTGTGCTTTGTATTGTTGTTATTGTGACATCACTCAATAACATTGACTTTAAATTAAAGGGTAATTCCACTTTCCCAAGAAAATTTGGAAAAATGGAATTACCCCCACCAACCTGCCCCTCTCCACCCTCCCGCTGCTCTTACCTTTAAAAGAACGCTGCTTCCCCTCTGTGGCTGCCAGTGTATGATCTATCTCCTGTGCAAAGCATCACAGCCCCGTGCAATGTTTTTCAAATTATGCTCGCAAATGGCGAGCACTCATTGGTCAGTGCAGTCAGGTGAGTCTTAGGAAGAAGCTCTTCTCACTGGTCAGGTAACCGCACTGACCAATGAATGCTCTCTATCTGCGAGGAAAGTTTGAAATACCTAGCGCAGGGCTGCGATGTTGTGTACAGTGCACAGACCGTACACCAGGAACAACGGAGGGGAAGCAGCATTCTTTCAAAGGTAAGAGCAGCAGGAGGGGGGGGAGCAGAGGCAGATTAGTGGGGGTAATTACATTTTCCCAAATTCACCTGGGAAATCGGAATTACCCTTAAAAAAAATCACAATGGATCTCTACACAGATATTGGCCTTACACTTTTAAGGAAAACATTTTGATGACGTACTCATGGCTTATGACTCTAGTCTTGCTTTATTATTTCAAACAGTTACAGGCTAACATTTGTAGCAGGGCCATATATCACAACAAAGATGCTGCAATCCTGAGGTGACCAGCGTGAGAACATTAAATAAGTGAGAAATGTTGGTCATTGCACCATGCAGCTATGTGACACTAGAGGGCTTTGCTGGAAAACCTCATCTAATCATTTACTGACAGCTGAAGGGCATACTGTTTTGATTGTCAACCAGGTTGTATATGATGCAAATATATGACTCAGAAATGATTTCACATAAACATTTTAGCAGCAGAGATCTGACTCATAAGCTCCGACACAGGGAATAACAAGTCTCCCAGCACATCTGTGCAATGCAATGCTGCAGATCTCCAGAAATATTGCTGAGCACAAATGGCAGTGGTATTCAAAGCAGAACTCTAGGGGAAGATAAATAATACTCCCTCGTTCAGCTATGCATTGATTAAAATAAATCATTAAATGTATTATCACATACTGATAAGGTCATGCTTAAAGCCCATTTAACCAGTGAACCAGAGCTGGTTCACTGGTTAAATGATCCCCAGTGTTATTCAACCCAATTCCTGTAAATGCCGGGCTTCAAGCACTCGCCACCTGGGGGTATCACCACGACATTAACAATATAATGATGGCAGTTTTTGCATCATTGAGGACAGCCCAGTAAGGCAGAAGAGGCAAAGGGGAAGATGATCCTGTGTGTCATCTGGCCAGCCAGCAGACATATGAAAAAGGTAACTATAAAAAAGAAATATATGTAAAGCGGGCCCTCCAAGAAAGAGGGTCAGGGAAACTAAGGGCAGGGAATTTTTAGAAGGAAGTTAGCAATGGAAGGTCCCATAATGTTTTAAAGAATAACTCTAGGCAGTTTAAAAAAAAAAACTCTTACAGTGGGGCTACCCCTGCAGTGCTCGTTTTGGTCTAGTGTCATTTGGCTGTGGAATGTCCCTCAGTGTCCTCACATATAATACAAGATAATGGACTTGTATTACACATGAAGACATCAGCAGGGCTTGGACTGACAGAGCCCGAGGGAGAAGAGGTTGCAGGGACTGGTCTAGCAGCCAAGCGGGACCAAGCATTGGGTGAGTATAGCTTTTTTATTTTCGACCCTAGACCGAAACGAACACTTAAAGTAGTACTAAGGGCTTGTCCACACCAAATGCAGACCAGATCTGCATGAGTTTCTGCACACGCAGTGCAGTTGGTTGTGTCTCGTTTTTGCTCCGTTTTTGATGCCTTCCGGGCCATTTTTTAGTTTAGAAATCGGCTTTCAGTGCGTTCCAGGGCGTTTGCATGCGTTTTTTATGTGTTTGCATGCGTTCCAGAGCAGGTAAAATGGGCTTGCTGCAGTTTTTTTACATGCTCAGATGTGAACGCTGCAGTGTGAACTAAAGCCCAAAATATCATTGGAATACATTGGACGCAGTTTTGATCCAGTCTGTAACTGCTTTGTTCTGCTCCTGGAACGCGCTTGGTTTGAACAGGGCCTTAGGATTAGGCATGTTTTACCTTAATGCATTCTCTGCATTAAGGTAAGAAATGACCAGCACCTTACTATGTTCCCCTGTCCCCAAACACTACCTTGTGGTCGCTTGTCACCTCCACTGGGTCCAGGTAGAGACGCGGCATTCCCTCTACTTCCTGGTTGTGGGGTAGGGTAGGGCTCCTTCTGCTGCCAGTGAAGCTTTCAGAAGGACAGCAGTGAAAGAACCCGGACATGGCTTGCCGCACAATGTGTGTGTATGGACGCACGCAGCTAGGCACAGAAATGCATACACACGGTTGTCTCCTCAGCAGCATGTGCAATTGACTGGCCTATAGTGCCCAGGTTGCTAAGGGCTCTTAGCAACCTCAGATGCTCTGGCCGGTGTCCTGGCCAGCTCACTAATAGTAAATACAAGTAAATCACCGGCACACACTTGAAGGGTTTTTAAAGTATTGATATGTTTATTCAATTAGTATGTGACATTGGGTATTGAATAAACATATTAATACTTTAAAAACCCTTCAAGTGTGTGCCGGTGATTTACTTTTATTTACTATTAGTGTGCACGGCATTTGCACGGCGCCATCCGTGTGGTCACCTGGGCACCACATATACCTTGTGGTTTTGAGACCGTGGCAGTGCGAATGGGATGTGGACTTTGTTCTGGCCTGCTCACTGACATCACTGGTTGTCAGGTGCTGAGTAAGATGCAGGATGCTCTTGCTGGCTTCCCGTTCAGCTTCTGGCACACAGTGACATCAGACAGCTGGGTGGGATGCTGGACAGAGCCAGAGGTACCATGCACCCCCAGCACCCACCTACACCCCCTTCCCCCAGGTAACATGCACCGGCAGCACACACACCTGTAACGTGCACCACCAGCACCCCTGCCACCCCCTCGGAAATGTGCACCCCTACCCCAGGTGGGGAAAAGTGAAGGGACACCCCTGACTGCATATTTGAGATTCCCCAAAGTGGCTCAATGATGTTGAGGTCGAGATGTGTGGGTTGTGATGACCACTCCAGAACCTTGACATTTTTCCTGCAGCCGCTGAAGGATCAACTTGGATAATGTTTTGGATCATTGTCATGTTGATAAGGCAGAGTGCACCCCATGCACAGCTCCTGCAAGTTTTCCTCCAATGTTTTCTGTAACCGTAGATCATAGCCCCCCAAAACAATAAAGACCCACCTCCATGTTTCACGGTAGGGATAATGTGCTTCTCTTCAAAGGCCTTTTTAACAGTATGGTGTTGATGGTAGTGACCATGAAGTTCAGTTCTGGTGCCAACTCTCAGAGTGATTTTGATTTAGAAGCCTTCTGTAGGTTTTATTTGGCATCTTATAATCAGGCTGTTTTGTGGTGTTGGTGCAGCAAAAATGGCGAACATTTTACAAATTCTGCCAGGGGTACGTAAACTTATGAGCACAACTCTATCGAGTGTTCTTTGGTGGAGGTGCATCAAGTGAAGGTGCAGTAATGACTTTTATTTGATAATTTGACATTTGTTTTATGGATAAGATCTGTCTTATTATTTTATATTTGAACGTATTGGTTTTGTTTTACCGTCAGGATATGATGACTGCCTTTAAATTACTTTCTGCTCTAAGCCCTAGTCTTATATATAGAAATGTGTATGAGTCAAGTAGGACTGTGAAAGAATTGGTGTTCAGCTATAAATTGCTAATGTTTACATGCTATTGTGCAAAGTCTACACTCAAGTTTTCCCCTGAAGTGTTGTGTAATACTTTTGTTCCCCAATTAGCACAGCTGGGTTGACATAACTCTGATGTGTGTGTCACCACTTACTATGAAACTTACGCTGACACAGCCCATCAGGAAGCAGCTAGTAAACATGTGAAGAAAATCTAATGAGCGCTTGTTGGCAGCCCGTTCAGCTCATTTAAGGGGAGATTTCACCTAGCAAGTCTTGACTGCTTCCAACCTACCCCTTCTAGGAGAACGTCATGGTATGGCATAAGCACCGTTTCTTAGGAAGGGAAAGTATACCGACCACTTAACAGGCCAATAACACAAATTGTCTGCATAAATTATTGAAGTTGATTCTGATCAAATACTTTTTATTAGAGTTTGAGGTTGCTTGGACAATATAATATACAAACTTGGGCCAAGAATTACCCTTAGGGTTAGCAGTGGTTTCAATGCAGCAGGCCCCTTCTGAGTCAGACTTATAGCTTTGCAATAAGCAAATCTCAAGTTCCCTACTGATTGGAAACCTTCACCTGTGACTCAGCAGGGAGCATGTTGGACCTCTGCAGATAGACCACTGCTTCTACACACTGAGCAAGGGTACTTCTCTGGCAGGGCACAGGCCTTTCTAGGCTGTGGCAGGTTTCTAAAGAAAACAAACTGTGCGATTTTGTTTTGATGCATCTGGAATGTTTTTAGCTGATTTAAAATGAAGGATCAAATAGGCTTTAAAGAAGCAACATTGCAAAAAATATTGTATTCTGATAATAACTGTATGTGCAAGGGTTAACTGCTGATTTTGCCTAAGGATGATGCATTAGGTGATACCTTATTACTTACCTTAGTTGATACCTTAGTTACTTACATTATTCCTTGTTTTCCAACCCTCCTCCAATGTTCTCCACTGTCCAATCCTACTGGGTTGTGGACGGGCTCCTGGAGTCCTTTATGTACAACGCAAGACTGATGGTCCTGCATTGTATGGGATAATGTTAGAAAGCTGCAAAAGGCCTGGTAGTGAAGGGAAGAGGCATGAGGAGGAAGCCTACAGAAATTAGGGGTAAGGCCATAATCCTTGCATTAGGAGGGGGAGCTCACTGCAAGGATAAAGGTTTTTTTCCCCGGAGGTGAAAAAGTCTAAGTCATTCTGCATTTATTTATTTTTTTATATTTTTGATCTTTGACTTTGTCACTTTATTTGGTGATGGAGAGCGGCACCATTGCTCCATATTCACAGCCACTGAATTGATCGTAATCTCTGATGCATCGGGAGATCAGTGTTGTATCCAGTGTCTCAGTCAGGAGAAAAGATTTCTACACTAAGCAGCAGCCTTCAGGACATGGACACACTTTATTAAAGGTAAGTTATGTCCCTCGTGCAGATTACATACAAAAACATTAACTAAACTTCAGCTTGAAGTAATTGTCTCCATTAAAGACAGCTTGAAGACTCTGGATGGCATTATGAGGGGAATGGCCTGCCAGCTGGATGGGCCTGCTTATACAATGGGAGGTCCCATTTTAGAGCTGTGATGGAAAGGTTGAGGAGACACAACTTGCTGTAAAACATTTAGCAATAAAGTTTTAATGCTGAGAAAATTTGTCAAATTCTTGGAAGGGTCTGCAGCAATGACATAATCTAACTACATATAACTGTAAGAATGTACTTCTCATAAAAGCATCATGTAGCAATGGAGAGCAAATAGAACAGCAACAAAGTAATTTAACACATGCAATTAAAAGCACCAAAAAAGGTAACTAACTAATAAAATGAGACTTCAGGTAGTAAATGAAGACTTTATACTTTTTGTATTTTACTCTGTGAACTTTTGTGTATATAGAATGCTTTCAAGCAAGTTTTTACCTGGCATATCTATAAGAAAGTGGCTCAAAACTAACATGGTCAGCAGATGACAGAAATATATATATTTTATAGTAATATTAAAGTGTTAAAGTGATATCAAAAAGCATTTAGACTATTTCAAATGCTGATTAAATCACCTACAATGGATGCTGCTGCTTCATATTCAAACGTTTTAGCTTCCTGCAGAATCAGCTGGTCCTGATATCCTGTTTTAGGGGGCCCTTTCCCTTGCAGGGCCCTATGGAGCCACCCTTGTGTGTGCTAGTAAATGGTGTGTGTCTCCACAAACACACAGGGACAGCAAGCCAAGCCACCTGGCCCACACAACACTTTTCTTTATCTGCCCACAGAGAGGCTGAAGAATTAAGACTCTTCTGAGATTCTTACAGCTGAAGTTTATTCTTCTTATTTTTTGCCGTCCCTTATTCCTCATTTCCTCCCTCGTTAACAGGCTAATGAAATGTTTAAGTAAAATGTGTCTGCTTTCATTAAATACCCTATTTTAGACTCAGTGATGTAATCGCTGGGTGATTGTGGTGATCTCTGTAATGCCGGCAGATCATAACTGTTGGGAGGTGCCAAGGGGGTGATTTACATAACTTCCTATAAACATCACAGCACGCTGCCTCAGTACTATTCCCAAGTTTGTTCAGTCCTGAATCAATCAGTGGGTTGGTTCTTGGGAGGAGTTATGCAAAGATCAAAATGCTTTGATGGTTGAATGTGAGTCTGGAGGAGTGGACATATATTTGCATGTAATGCCCACATGTGATGCTGACCCTCCATGATTGAAAGGACTGAGATCCCTTGAATAAGAGGGGCCGACCAGGGACAGACAGGCTGGGAAGGAAAGCAGTAGATGATGTTAGATGGCCTCCTGGAATTGAGACAGGCTCTATCTCACTGGCTGCAGCTTCTAATGCATGCTGTGAAAAACTCACAGTGGGCATTGAAATCAGAGTAAGCCTTTTTAGTATAGAAGAGGCGATGGTACAAGTGTGCAAGACTAAAGGAATGTAAAGCTGTAGTTCAACTTTAAGCATCCAGGTCAGGTTAAAAAAAATACAGTGACGTTCAGTACATGAAGAACTTAATAATTGATTAAATCAATCCAGCCCTACTGTGCCCAATTAAATATACCACTCATAGCTCACCAACAGAACACTTCCACCAATGACTTTCCTAGAAGTGTTTTACATACTTCTGTAAATAAATATCTTTCCCAATTTCCCCTAAATAGTCTCAGGAAAAAGTTTATAGCACTCAAATAGTTGTAATAACAATATCCTAGTTATAAATCACATTGTGGTTTAAGAGGAGACTTAGTGGTCCTGATTTACTAAAGGATATATGTGAATGTGGACAAGCAAATCATATTTACTACATATATCTACACAGTCTACACCAAACTTAATAACAATTACAGTTTGCTGTGTTGGTCTGGATATATATGCCAAGACATGATTGGAGAATACAAAAATCACGAGCACGCCAAGGAGATGTGTATCACAGATTTATGGTGAAGAAATCATTACACAAGTCAAAAGCATAATGACATTTTGAGGACTCACCGGATTCCTTCCTCAAGGTAGCATGGTGGTCACCATGTCACCTTGCCGGAGGGAACCCGTGAAGTAAGAATGCTTTTGACTTGTGTGACGCTGTCTTCACAATAAATTTGTGATACACATTTATTTGGAGTGCTCGTGATTTCATATCCTCCCATCTGGTCTTGGCACGGCAACATCCATCGCCTTCACTACCCGCTTATTTGAAGGTATCAGTGCAGCCTTATATTTGGACTCATATGACATGCCTAGGATTAAAGGGTGATTTTCTCTCGTTTTTTTGTTTTGTTTTGTATAGCCACAGTTAGCATTTTTAAATGCTGATACCATGTGGGAATACAACCACATCATGGCTATCAGTAAAGGGACTGTTACCAACCATAATTTGAACAAAAGCTTAGTGAACCATAGCTTGCGTTGTACTATACTGCTTATATACAAGTCTTTGTGTGCATGTGTAGAAGTTCAAGCATTGGGGAGGTATGAGAATCCATATGCTGCTGCTTAAAATAGATATTCCAAAGATAAATACTCATACATATGCTTCCTTTTTTCTATGACAACATAACATATGGGTTTTTTGACATGCCATTTAGCTTGGCACTTCATTTTTAAGTAAAACGGGAACAGAGGGCACAATAGCAGCATTATTGTTCAAAGAAATACACAGCAAACAAGGACTGCACCAGACACATTAAATCATCCATTAGATAAGTTCAGGGATCGTGGTCGGTATGTGCGCAGACAGTGAAGCACGCATGCAGGCCTGCAATGTATGTGTACCCTAACAAATTATGCCTGCTCTGATTCATGTGCTTTCATAAATACATCCCATAGAGTTAACTTTAAAACCATCTGCTTTTAT
Organism: Nanorana parkeri; assembly: GCF_000935625.1. Classification (NCBI taxonomy): domain Eukaryota; kingdom Metazoa; phylum Chordata; class Amphibia; order Anura; family Dicroglossidae; genus Nanorana; species Nanorana parkeri. The sequence goes on along the minus strand of NW_017306719.1, from coordinate 426,341 downwards.
TTACAACTGGCATTTTCATTTAATTTGCACAAAAATACCAGGGGCTTCATGGATTGCAGAACATTAGAATGTTGTTAGTATCACAGACACACATATCTTCATATGTTTTGCAAATGCTGTATATACACATAACATGAAGGTGAAGGTGTGTCAAGACTGGATGTAGACACAGTCAGAGTAAATAGTGGTGGGTGACTTCACCTTTAGTAGCTGCCTTTCCCTTAAGGCAAGTACGCCTACTGGAACTCGGATGCCCCCAGGACTTAAACTATATACTCTAAATGTATAAAATCATAGGCCAGCCCCAAGCACAGGGCAGGGGTTCTGACTGGGGATGGAGGACAGGACAGAGGTATTTACCAGACACAGGCTGGATCAGGACTGGCAGCAGGCAGAGGGAATTCCATAGACAGGCTGAGGTCAGGACAAGGGAAGCAGAGTATTCCAGGGACAGGCTGATGTCAGGACTGGAGGCAGACAGAGTATTCCAGTGACAGGCTGAGGTCAGGACAGGTATCAAGATACAAGACAGGAACAGGATGCAAGATCACAGTTTTCAGAGGCTTGTGAAGACAGGACAAAACAGGGTGTGTGGCCAAGCTCATTAGCCCCAGCTGACAAAGAAGAATGGGACAGGTGCAATAGCAGCAAGCAACCACCAGGAGCGGAAGGCTGCAACAGGCATAGGAGCCTCCTAATAAGATGTAATATTTTCCCTCTCCTGCCCTGTATGTTAAATGCTATGGGAAAAAACTGTTACACTGAACTGCTTGAGACCATTCAGAAAAAGGGGTGTGTGCTGGAAAATTCAACCATTACCAATAAGCAAATGCCCACAATCAAGAATTAAGTGTGTCTGGGTCATGGAATCTACATATATAAACATTTTATATATTCGTAATTATATTATTATTATTATACAGGATTTATATAGCGCCAACAGTTTGTGCAGCGCTTTACAGTATAAGGAAGACATTACAATCACAATACAAATCAAGACAAGATGGTAAGGAGGGACCTGCCCGTGAGGGCTTACAATCTAAAAGGGAGGGGGAAGTGATACACGAGGAGGGACCTGTGTGGGGATGAATTTTTTTAGAACGTGATGGTTCAGTGGTTAGGTTGAGGTGGGATAGGCTTCCCTGAAGAGATGAGTCTTTAGGGAATGCCTAAAGGCAGTCATGGCGGGCGACAGATGGACAGGTTGGGGTAAAGAGTTCCAGAGGATGGGAGAGACTCTAGAAAAGTCCTGGAGGCGAGCATGGGAGGAGTTGACAAGGGAGCTGGAAAGCAGGAGGTCTTGGGATGAGCGGAGCCGACGGTTAGGGTGATACTTTGAGACCAGGTTTGAGATATAGCGGAGCAGGTTGTGGATGGCTTTGTAAGCGATTGTTAATATTTTGAATTTTATCCTTTGGGCACCTCCTCACCCTCAGCACAGATTCGATTCCAGGGATATTTGTCAGACCCCATTTTCATTAGAAGAGGTAAAAGACAGGGGTGCCCCCTTTCGCCACTCTTATTCGCTATAGCCCTAGAACCTCTAGCCATACTGCTCCGAGATAGCCCAGACATTAGAGGAATCGAATGCCAAGCAGTAGATCACAAATGCGCTTTGTTCGCAGATGACATGCTGCTTTTTGTAACTTCCCCTCTTGTCTCACTTCCAAACATCATGGCACACCTGGAAGAATCTGCACGGATATCGGATCTTCGGGTTAATGCTTCTAAATCTGTGGCATTAAATATTAACCTCCCGCCTGAGCTGTGGTCGGGGCTCAAAAATTATTTTCCATTTGAACGGCGCTGTGATATTCTTCAGTACCTCGGAGTAAAAATCACTCCTTCTTACACCCAAGTGTATTCAGTGAACTACCCTCCACTCTATAAACTTCTCAGAGAAGATATGAGGAGGTGGTCCTCCTATAACCTCTCCTGGATGGGCCGTATCCATTCAGTTAAAATGACCATACTCCATAAAATCTTGTACTATTTTAGAACCCTACCAATCCAGATTCAACGGGCTGAACTCCTCAAATTGCAAACGTCTATCATGAATTTTATTTGGGGCAATAAACACCCTAGAATTTCACAATCTATTCTATTTAAATCCAGAGCTCAGGGGGGCCTAGCGGTCCTAATCTGCAGTTCTATTACCGGGCTGCACAGATGTCACAGTTATCCTCCGTTTATTCCTGGGCAGCTGTTCTGGACTGAGCTAAAATTGAAATTGGCTCGGCCAGGGGCACTTCTATTGAAGTATTGAAATGGATGACCTCTAGGCAAAGGCTGACGATTCTAGCCCCTACCCTGTCACATTCTATGGCCCTGTGGGATCGGCTGCGAGGCAAGGACGGCATGGTTTCCCCTCATTCTCCTTTGGCACCACTGTTCAATAATGTGAATTTTCAACCGGGATTGCAGACCAAATCGTTCCAATGGTGGGTCGACAAAGGCCTGTATAGCATTGGAGACTTAATCAAGAGCCATAAGCCAATATCCCTAGCCTATTGCCAAAATACTCTTCAGATACCACAATCAGAATTGTTTAGATTCAGACAGATCCAGCACTTCCTTCAGTCATTAAAGTTACCGGAAGCTGGGATTCCACTGCTGACACATTATGAAAGGTGGTGTCTGGGAGCACGTGGTCTAGGAGGGGGGATCTCCATAATCTGCGCGGCTCAGCTTGGCCCGTTCAGTAGATTGTCCTATATGGCTGCTTGGGTTAGCCGAGCTAGGGGAAGTCCTCTCTATAGACGAATGGAAACAGTGCACCACGAGATTAACTATGCGATTGCTTAATGTCTCCCTATTGGAAGCCAACTACAAAGTTTTCTCTAGATGGTATCTGGTCCCAGCAAGGATAGCCACCATGTTTCCAGGGTCTAGTCCTTTATGTTTTAGAGGTTGTAATCAGCAGGGCACGATGACTCATGTCTGGTGGCAGTGTCCACATTTGCGTTCCTTCTGGAATCGTTTCTTTGCCTTGCTCTTTAGAATTCTCCGGGTGCATGTCCCGAGAGACCCCCAGCATCTGCTATTGAATAAACCAGTTAAGGGGATAACTAAGGTGCAGGGCAAATTACTATCCTTCTTTTTTTAGCAGCCAAGTTATCAATAGCTCGGTCCTGGAAAGCCGAAAGGGTCCCATTTTCTATGGTACTCTATAAACTAAACTGGATCATGACCCATGAGAAGCTACCGTGTTTCCCCGAAAATAAGACACTGTCTTATATTTTTCTTGCCCCAAAAAAACACACTAGGTCTTATTTTCAGGGGATGTTTTTTTTTTCATGTGCAACAAAATGTACAACAATCCAAAGTTATGTTCAAAGTAAGTAACCGGCCTCTATAGAGGAAGTATCGGCTAATGCGACTTTGCTCCCACCGCCTTGCTTTCAACAGCACCGGCCTCCTTTGCCATCAGGGACAGTGGTACCAGCGGTGCAGCAGAGGGGACATCAGACAGTGGACAGCGTGGTAAAGTACGGTGCCATTTACCGGTACACATTACAGTACAGTACCATTACATTAAGCAGTGCCTTCAGGGGGACAGCAGTTGGCGAAGTATGGTACTGGAGAGCTCCCTGTCACTGCGCTGGCCAGAGGGAGTGCCCTGTCATCCCCTTAATACAGTATGTCCCCGCAGGCTGATACCATCTCTCCTGCTCTTCAAGTTCCCCCTCACATGCTACCACCAAACTAGGTCTTATTTTCAGGGTAGGTCTTATATTACAGGAATCTTGAAAAATAGTGCTAGGTGTTACTTTCGTGGTATGTCTTATTTTCGGGGAAACAGGGTATATAGCCTCTTACAAGATAGATATCACAACTTCCAAGTGGTATGGGACGCATGGCTGACATATCTAGGAATTCTGAACCCTCCTTGCACATCGTCAGTTAACCCAGGTTAAATTCTGATTCAGAAACCGGTGCTCAGGAGTCTCCATTTCTCCATTCTTTATCCTTTTTCCTTTCGTTCTTCCTTTCTTCCTTTCCTCCTCCTTCTAATAAATTTATGTTTCCGTTTTTGGTCCCCTGGCGATGCGATGTGAACGAGCCCACCAGGGTTAATTATCATATGTAAACTCAGTAAATAACAATGGTATCCCTAATGATAAGATGGAAAGTATTATCACACTAGCCCCCTGATAGGAAATAGATACTCATTGGTCAGACTGATCCCTAGAAAACTAGACCACAATAGCATGAACAAGAGCTAAGGGGGGGAAGAGGGGTTACAGTGATGAGACCATAGGCTTATCTGATATGTTACTGTGCTACATATGAATCTCCAGCTACTGGCTATTGCATTCAAGCAGCCACTGGCTGCTTTTACTGTTCAGTTGACAATCTTCCTGGCTCCTTCTACTTTTCATTTGAAGTTTGTTGAGCCAGGTGGGGCCAACAGGGCCACCCAGGCCTCAAATTTCACCTGATTCACAGGAATGGGCCAACATTCAAGCTGTGTATGGCCTGGCCAGCTTTTGTCTTACCCCTTTTGCTGCATATATTACAATTAAATGTCAATCAGAAAGGCTGGTCAGCAGAAAGGTCCAGGCCCAGGCCCATAGTCACATGAGAGAGTGAGAAAGAGTAACATACTGAAAACAAACACATCACTGCCATTTTATGTGCCATGCTGAGTAGGTGACAGGATTGCTTTGAATATAAACATTATTGTCATTTTTACAGATGGTAGCAGAATATTCACACTTGTACAAACACTTTAAAATATATAAAGAAAGTGTATATTGCAGCAGGGTATCATATAGGATTATTTCATGTTTAAAGCCTATAAAATATAGTAACACCTAGTGACAGGAAGTGTTTCAGAGCTGTAATGGTCAGCAGGTTTGTCATTAAGTGATTGAAATGTGGCTTATTTATTTCTCCCTTGCAGAACGTAATATGGCACCCTGGCTTCCCTGCTGTTACTGTGCGCAGTAATTGAGTGCATCTAGACCTCTCAAGACTTTGATGTTTTTAATGTTCCCTGTCAGTCACTAGTGTCTGCATTTCAATAGACATTATGTCACCTCTCTGGCACAAGTAAACATAATGTCTAACACCTAAATAACTTATGGCAGGCAAGCGTAAGGCAAATGATGACAAGATAAGTACACAATTTTGCACCTGCAGGAAGAATTATTCAAACGGGTGAACGTGGACAAGATGAGGGCTTTTTGCTGCTCCTCACTATTTCATCCAGCTGTTTTGGTGAGCTATGTACTATATTATGCAACACGGCTTCTAGAGATTCCAAAAAAAAGTGAAAGGAAAATGCTTTTCATTTATTGAATTTACACAAATATTTAAAAAATTTAATGATAATAAAAAACAAAACACAGACTTCTGACAATCTGTTAATGCTTTTAAAGGGCCAGTCTACCCTAAAGTGGTTATTTAAGTACAACCCCAATTCCAAAAAAGTTGGGATGCTGTGTAAAATCTGCATAAAAACAGAATGCAATGATTTGCAAATCTCATAAACCCATATTTTATTCACAATAGAAAATAGAAAACATATCAAATGTTTAAACTGAGAAAATGAACCATTTTAAGGAAAAAAACAAGGTCATTTTAAAATTGATGGCAGCAACACGTCTCAAAAAAGTTGGGACAGGGCCATGTTTACCACAGTGTAGCATCCCCTCTTCTTTTAACAACACTCTGTAAATGTCTAGGAACTGAGGGGACCAGTTCCTGGAGTTTTAAGAGAGGAATATTAGCCCATTCTTGCCTGATATAGAATTCTAACTGCTCCGTAGCCCTGGGCTTTCTTTGCTGTATTTTTCGTTTCAAGATGTGACAAATATTTTCAGTTGGTGAAAGGTCCGGACTGAAGGCAGGCCAGGTAAGCACCCAGACTCTTCTACTATGAAGCCATGCTGTTGTCATAGATGCAGTATGCAGATTAGCATTGTCCTGCTGAAATATGCAAGGTCTTCCTTGAAAAAGATGTTCACCCAAAGCTCAGTACACAGCGAGCTACAGCTCGCGGTATACTGAGACGCCGCAGCCGGAACGGATCCCGACAATTATGTCTGGATCCACCCAGCTGCGTGAGTGACAGCTGGCTCTGCCTATCTAGAGGCAGAGCCTCCCCCGTCCGTTCGGGGGGGAATCCAGTCCTTCCCCTGTCACGGCTCTCTGCCGGCAAAGGATCGGTATGTGTTCGCTCACTTCCCGATCTACTGAGTTTCATTGTCACAGGTCGGCTAGAACTATGAGGCTGAGTGAAAATCACTCACCTCATAGTTATCCTTTAAGCAGCTGCTAGATGCTGGAAGATCTTCAGCTATATCCTGTGCATCATTGTTCCTGTTGCTGTTATTTTGGATCTGACCCGGATTGACTCTCGACTGTCCTGACTACTCTTCTGCATCCTGATTTGGCAATGTTTGCCCTCAAGATTCTGATCCGGTTCTCTTGTGAATCTGCTCCTGCCTTCTGATTCTGCACCCTGTTGCCCACCAGTTGCCGACCTAGTCCGCTTCTGTCTGCTCTGCTGCCCACAGTCTGGTTCTGAGGGTACCCTGCTTCCAGCTACCTGTATCGTAACTCCTGCCCCAGCAGTCCTGCATCCGCTACAGGCACTCGTGCCTCTCTATGTACCGTGCATTCCCTGTACCACCTCCAGGGGTGCACTGATGAGAGCTGCAAGGGAAAGCCTCCCTCATCACTGCAGGCCTCACCAGGCACATGACAACATCTACTTGTCTGAGCCACTAACTAAACTCAGGTCAAGTTCCTAACTGACAGGTTCACCCTTAATTGGTTCCCCAAAACAAACAGGCAACACTTGTACCTTTTTTAGTGTTTTGTCAGCACTCAGCCTTTTCACACAGCAGTAGGCTTTCACAGCAAAGAGCGAAAGAGAAAGGAAGAAAGACAGAAAGAACATGACATAATGTAACAGCAGTCATTTGACTGTAAGACATACAAACTATATTTGCAAGTGCATCTAACCTGAGTTATTACTATACACCAATTGGTTGATGATTACCAGCTGTAGAGCAACAAAGGCTTGTCAGGATTATATATGCAGGCATTTTACAGCATGCATTCTGTCCCCCACAATTGCTCCATTGTGTTACTTGTATATTTTGTACAGGTAATACAAGGGAGTTACCCTCTATGATCTGTTTCTATAGTGCCCAGGTCTTTCAGTGCACAATCCACTACTGCTAATGTATTACATGATATTTTAGTTATTGGATTTATTGTTATTACTATTGGGGTGGTTGTTTGGTTTTATTTATGTTTTAATGGAATAAATGTTGGTTTTATGGAACATTTCTCCTATTAGTGTCATCTATGTCAATAGGACTGTATAAACACTAGCAATTCTTCTGTTATATTCTCCTTTTTGGTCTGTTAAACATACTAATGAAAACATTTTGTGAGTTGTTCGATAAGTGCATAAAAATAGAGCTTCTTCCAGTGTGCATTAGAACATGTAGCATGTTAGATAGACTCTACCTCATTTTCTCTCTGAAGGACAGTCAGCATCATCTAGCTCCTTCCTTTCCAGCCTTCCTTTCCGTGGACTGCCCTTTTCATTTATATGATTTTAGTTATTTTACTCATGGAGGTTTGGCACCATATGTGGGCGTTATCTAGGGCAGTCTGCATCCAAATGCAGCATCTCTAGCAACACCCACTCACCCAGACTGTTATCCACCCATCAAGGCATTTTCATATTTCCATAACTCCTCCATGGAGCCAGCCCACTGTTTAAATCAGGGCTTTTAAGAGGGGTACTGAGGTAGTGTTTTTTTAGGAAGATATGTAGACAGGGAACTACCAAGATTTTCTGTGATGTAGTAGACCTCATAAGCAATTAATAGGTACTATGCTAATTTGGGTTGCCATCTTTTTCTAAGCGAAACCCTAACACTCTAGCGCCAGACAGCAATTTTATTGGAAGAATATATAGAAGAGAGAGTGAGGATACACAGCCAGGAGAGAGAGCGAGGAGAGACAGCCAGGGGAGATAGTGGGAAGAGACAGCCAGGGGAGACAACCAGGAGAGAGAGTGAGGAGAGATATCCAGGAGAGAGAGAGATGCAGGAGAACAAGTGATGAGAGAGAGCCAGGAGAGAGAAAGAGGAGAGACAGCCAGGGGAGAGAGTGAGGAGAGAGAGCCAGGAGAGACAACCAGGAGAACGAGGAAGGAGAGACAATGAGGAGAGACAGCCAGGAGATAGAGAGGAGAGGCAGCCAGAAGAGAGAGAGAGGAGAGACAGAAAAAGTGAGGAGAGACAGTCAGGGGAGAGAATTAGGAGAGACAGCCTGGAGAACAAGGAAGGAGAGACAATGAGGAGAGACAGCCAGGAGATAGAGAGGAGAGACAGCCAGAAAAGAGAGAGGAGAGACAGCCAGGAGATAGTGAGGAGTGACATCTTGTGTCCCGGATTCAGTGCCATACACGGCATTGGTAAATGGGCCAAAGCACAGTGCCTGAAAAATCACAACTTGTTTGCTGAGATCCATGTTTTTTTGGCATGATGGACATTAAGGGAGATATGAAAAAAACAACATTCACAATGGTTCCTCCGGCACCTCCCACAATCCTAGCTCTAAGAGAGAGAGAGAGATTGGAAATGTTGTATGAACCATCAGAGCCTAGTCTCAGGTCTACACCTGTACTGTGCATGAAGCATGGCTGCATATGAGCAGGAACACCAGGACCCCGTGGTTGCACCTGTCTACCTGACATTGTGACGTCTTGTGTCCGGGTTTCAGCTAGCCTGAAACACGGACACAGCACATACAGGACTCAAAACCCACACTGTCCAGGTGAATCCTGGACAGATGGCAACCCTAATAAATATACCTATATTTTATTAGGTCTAATACAGGGTTAGGCCTTGGCACCCAAGCTGGTGAAACTACAATCTCATCATGTTTCTGCCTCTGGTAGTCATGCCGGTGGCTTTCAGTTTCACAATGTTTCATGGGATTTGTAATTTCACCACAGCTGGAGTGCCCAGGTTGCCTCCCCCTGGTCTAATACATCAGATCCTGATTTATAATTCCCTGAATCCTCTTTCAGCAAATAAAGTATTTCCTTTGCATCATCCTCACATGGCTAATCAGATATTCAATGCCCCACAGGTCTTAAGGACCCATTTAACAGTTCACATAGAGGACTGGTTCGCCCATGCTCAAATCCCTGATCTATAGTGAATGTCTTCTTGCTCAGGACTGGCTAAATGTACTCTGATTCCAATTGATAAACACCAGTTATTAGGGTCTGAGGAACCAAGGAAGCTCACAAGGTCTGCAGTCCCCTTGGAACCAGTTGAGTACCATTTTATTTTCTATCTAGGTGGTTTTCTATTGATTTATTTATTCCTCTGCCTCTCCACTTTGCTTTTATGTCAGTGATATACTGGTTGTCATATGGCGCCATGGAATCCTTAGATGGGACCTAAGTTCACAAGTACTTTGGTCTCATTTTCAGGAAGTATGAGGATAGATGCTAACTTCTACTATTATGGGGTCTATTCACGAAGCAGCCGAAGGATCTAGCCGTAGCTTCGGCCAACCCTTGCTAGCTTCGGCCCCAGGACCCCTTCGGTTCAGTAGAAACGAAGGGCTGCAGTTTGGTCTATTCACTATAGCCCTACAGCTCCCGAACGTGGCAGAGCGGCTCAGTCGAGCGAACGCATGCATTGCACCCGCCCTCTGCTGCAGTTCTCCATCAGGTCCACAACTACTGATTGACAGCAGCAGAGGGCGGGAACAATAGCTAGTTTGCTATTGGCTATTGCAAATTGAAATAGCCAATAGGAATCTAGCAATGCATTCCTATGGCCAAAAAATTTATTTTATTTTTTTCTATTCTGACACGGCTCCATGTCAGAATAAAGAAAAAACTGAAAAAGCAGCGCCCGGGAGAGTTTTTTTCTTTTCTTTTTTTGTAAATCAGCCGTGCCAGCCTGAAGTGAATAGCCGAACAGCGTTCGGCTCACTTCGATTTAGGTCGGTCATTCACTCGGCTGCCTACGGCAGCTTAGTGAATAGACCCCTATATTTATCCACTTGAATATATTTCTCAAGTTCAGAATCAGCATATCATGGGACAGAAGGTTTAAGTTCTACTGTGAGTTTCCCATCTGTCCTTTTTTCAAGTTTGCCTTTTTTTTATATAGTACATGAACCAGAAAGAGAATTTCACAACCATTCCTGTTCTTATGTCTTCTTAGAAGACATACTGTATAATTACTGTTACTATATTATATGGCTTATGTATGTTTCCAAAACTGGCTGTAATGTGATTGCTTGTTCCAGGTTACTGCCCATTGTCACTGTTCTTTACACTCCCTGACTCAACAAGCCAGTATGTTTGTTTTTTTTCTAAGTTTTAAGATTAATTTTAACATAAATGGTTCCCTAATGGAAATAAAAAACCTGGCCATATGGCAGAATTAATAGCAATAATTAAATACTGGCATTGTTTCATGTAGTATAGCTTATCTATCCAATTTGAAACTGAATTCCCAGTGGGAAATTTGGGTTACAAAACAGAGAAACATATAACCAAAGCACTGACATTATGCAATCATTGACTTCAAGAAGAGACTCGCAGCACAGCATGTGGGCTATGGATTTCAGTACAAAACATGAACTTAATTGATCTGGTGATGTAATTATGGAACAGAAAGGGACCTGTGGTGAGCTAAAGCGAGATGCTTTGCTGTTAAATATGCACAAAATTTGCAAATTTAAAGGACATTGATACATACATGGAAAGCATGACGAATGGGCTGGGAAAACAGCAACAAGGGAGTGGAACACAACATTTAAAGTTCCAAATTCTCCTAGCTTCAAGTAAAATGTGGTTTTTCACTGTTGGGTTAAACCGAATGACCAAAATTGTATATGGCTGTGTCAGATGAGGTCAGCTCCACAGTTAGTTGACATTTGAAATATTGTATGAGTAAAAAGCCACAGATGTGTACGTATATGTATGTGTGGTTGGAGTTGGAGGTCACACAGGGTTCTCTATTTTTAGTAAGGCCAAGTATCAGAGACATCTGCATTGTTTGTTAGAGGGTCAGTCTGACGAAAATTTATATTTTAGCTGCATGTTAGTAGGTTTAAGCACCCATTTACAACTTATATCCCTCAGGGACTTCAGTGGCTAGATCACCAGTACAGAGTTCTGCATAACAAAGAGGGAATCTCAGTGGTCCTGTCAGAGCCTCCATAATTTAAATATATGAGGAGTGAAAGGGCCTTCCCTTTTGAAGCATCTGGGGTACCAGTCTGTAAAGCTAGGGTGTCATTTAGGGATAGCCATTTAGTTTTTCTTTTATAGTAGTGTAAACAGTACAAAAAAAGCTGATGTACCAGGTTCAGCAGATTAGTTATGTTTATGAATATACTGTATGTCTTCCAGCTGTAAATCAGGAAGTCTGGTCTACTGCAAACCTTGAGCATGGCCAATCAATTTGCTCATCTTTGGTGACAGATTCAACCAATTCACATTTATGTTTCAATTGATATAGACACCACATCCATATACAGCAAAAAAAAAACTGCTGAGTATTATCTTTTTTTAATTTTTTCTAGTTTAAGTTTTTATGGAAATTTTAGACAAAACAACAACAACAAAAAAAAAAGTGAGGCGTTACATCAGACATCTCATATGATAAATGTGGACATATATACAAAACAGGTCATATGTCTGCATAACATTGACCTTCATAACAAAACAGACATATCTGATGCTTACACATAAAAAATAAAGAAATAAATAAAATTGGCCTTTCTACACTAAGCTCATAATAGCAATATCAGAAGACCAATAGGGAAAAGGGGGGATAAAAGTATGGAAAAGAAAAAGAATAAGAAAAGATCAGGAAGATATCCGGGACTTTTTTGTATCAAAATCCTACACATAGTTTTATTCAAGGCTTGAGATACATTTGAAGTACATTTCAAGGAGGAAATACAAAAAAAAAAAGAGTGAAAGGTAGCCCTACATACACCACCTCCTATCACAGAGTTTAGTGTAAAGAAGGACTGCGTGAAGGGATATGTAGAAAGTTTCATATCTGAGAGAAGCCCAGGGAAATAAAGGCTGCTGGCCAGAAGCTGCAGATATGCCAGTAGCTAGGTAAATGTCTGCCTGCTGATCATCTGTTCTGAGGTGGGTATGAGATGTGATAGTTATATGTGCTTAGTACTTTAGGCTGCTTCACTGTGATAGCTGTGCTGGACTCGACATATTCTAGGCTGCCCCACTCTGGACCCTGTGCTGCACATGCCATAGTCTAGACTGCTCCACCTGTACCCTGTTTTACATTACATACACTGGACTTCACCCTGCCGTACACTGTACTGTACATGATATAATCCAGACCATTCCTCTCATTGCACTGTTCTGTATGTCAGTGTTTCTCAACCTTTATTTCAGTTACAGCACACTTCAAAAGTATGCAAAATCTTGAAGCAACCCAGTCTAAACTGTAAAAAAATATAAAAGTTAGTTGATTTGACCCAGACTCAGAATCTAGCAGGCTACTGCCTGCTATTTGCTGACAGTGCAGGGCTGTGCTGCAGCTGGTAAAGATCACAATATTTTCGGAATCACTATGATATGAAAGGGGGACTCTGATATAATAGGGGGGGTTCTGATGTATAGAGGGTTCCTGATGTGAAGGGGGGGGGGGGGGGGTGTTATGGCGGGGGGGTGTC